>NC_057800.1:402976930-403020006 GCF_018294505.1 Triticum aestivum | reverse complement strand
CAGGAGTCCGGGAGAGGGGGAGGTCGCATTTTATGCATCAAAGACTGATATAAACCATGTTTCGATATAAACTTGCATTCAAATATTTAAATTGGAGAACATGTTGTCTGCAATCCACACATGAACGGATATATGCGTATATCAAACAAGTTCATTAATTTGACTTTCAACATGTTCATGGAGTACTATAATACTGTACAACATGCTACTCGATTGAGGTGTTCAATTTTGGATTTAGTTCACTATTTTGACCTACTGAACGAGCTATTTCATTGAATCGAGATATTTCATTTTGGGTTTGATTCGCGTTTTTGAGTGGGTCAACTATTTGTCATATAGTAAATCGCTAGCAATGAGCATGTAAAAACACATTACTCCCGAGCATCATCTCTCCATCTAAAAAAGAAGTGGCAAGCTAATATTTCAAAATTTGATCCGAATCGACTTGGTAAGGTAGACGTGGATGCTCGTTCTCCCAAAATTTGAATGAACCATTAAACATCCTCTTTGCTCGGTGGAATTCGCCCGAGCAAATAAATGGGAGACGCGAAATTACCGTCCTATGTGGGACACACATCAATTGTCCCGTTGTACATCGAGGGTAGGTTCGTAACTTCATCCAAGCGCGCCTTCTCCTTGGCCAAAATGACATGTGCCGAATAATTCATAAACCATGGTCAGCAAAACACGCTCTCCTCGCCCGAAATAGCTCGCGCCCACTATTTCAAAACACGCTCTCCTCGCCCGAAATCGCTCGCGCCCACTATAGTTCAAAACACGCCCTCCTCGCCCGAAATCGCTCCCGCCCAGAGAAGCAAAGTTACTCTACTATCCCCGACCCTCAGTACACAGACCCAAGCCAAGAAGACTATAGGCAAGGGTAGAACTGTAACTCCCCCTCACATTTCAGACAAATGCGTCCGTAAGACATGGTTCCACTCCCCTCCCAATTTCCCCCGCCCGCCCCCATTCATACCTCGTGGGCGCTAAATCACCTTCTCCCCGGGAAGCTCCCTTCTCCCGAGCTACGAAACCTCAGCCCCACCTCCATGGTGCCCCCCACCGCACCAATTTCACAGCCGCCCTCCTCCCTAATGCCGGAGACGCTGTCCATTTGCCGTCATGCACTGGGTCGTGTGCCTCTTACTCCGTGCTGCTGGTGCTGCCTCGACGACGGCCTCGTGAACCGTACCGGAGCCGATTCACCCCCGCCGTTGTTCACGGCGCCGAAGCGGCTCCAACTTTGGATCCGTCCAGAGTACTAGCGCTCCTTCGGCATAGCTGTCGACCGTCGTGACATCGCTCTTTCCCTGCCGCTGGTCGCCACCGCAACCGCGCCGGCCTCACCGACTCAGCAGCTGGACCTACCTACTTCACCATGCCGCCAGATAGGTCGCACCCTCATCTAAAATCACTTTATTTAGGAGTCAGTTGTCTGAATTTTTATTCTGGGCCAATCGATTTGCAATGGGAAGCAGCACGCCTCAAGGCGGCGGAGCTCCTAGGCTGCCGGTTGGCTGGTGTCTAACGTAAGGGTGCGGGGCCGCAAAGTTCGTCGCGGAAGCAGTGCTTAGATGGCTATCTTTTAGAGTTGTGTGGGTTGAAGGTACTGCCGCCCCCGGATCTGGATGACGGGGAGTCTTTGTGGATTGGCCCGGTGGCGGCGCAACCATGGCAGTGCGGTGGGGTGGGGAGCGGGGTTTTGGCCGGGGCCACGGACGGCGGAGGCAGGCTGCTCTGCCGTTGGTCGCTGGCTCTTCGGGGAAGATTTCGAACAGTGTCAGCCGGGAGGCACAAGACGGCCAGCCATCCGGCGTAGATCGGACAGTACCAAAATGAAATAAAATTGTGTGACCCTAATTTAGTCTTCAGTCAACAGACATGTGACCACTCTCGTACCTTGTTGTTGATCTCTTAGTGTATTTCTTCAGATCAAAGAGATATGTCATTCTTAACATTATGTGTTATCTGCATGTTCAGACACACCATCTTCCGACTCACCGCAGCTGCTCCAACAAGGGAAGCATACACCAGAAGGGAGCTATAGTCCCCACTCAATAGTTCCCTGCATCAAATGCGCATGCCCGACATGCACAGCCACAACAACTACAGGGCCATCGACAAGTCAGCACATGATGCTTACTCTTATGGATGGCAGCCAGATAGGTTGTACCCTCATCTTACTTGTGTGCAACATTTATGGCTTTGTTATTCATCTAAGCATGGAAAATAGATCATCACATTTCACTGTATATTCATGTTGATCTCTTACGGGTCTTGTTCAGGAGTTAACGTTGTTCCATAGTTCAGCTAAGATACTTGTTCTTTAGGTAACACTGTTCCATAGTTATCATCCATCAGCCAATGCTATCCCACAGGCTGGTGATTATAGTATTATACCACTTCTAGTATTTCCTATGTTGTTCTTTAATACTTTTGTGTGCCATCTAGTTAATCTCGAGTACAAACGATACATATTCTGTAGCTTTCATCTGTGTTCTCCCTTTAGTTTATGAGACATGTTGCTGCTAGTTAACCCCAGTCCTACTATTTATGTCGTCTCCTACAGGCACTCATTACATAAATCTAACTACTAGTTGTCTTCCATGCATGTCAGATATAATTGCACACACTGATATATCCACAAGAACCTCACGGAGCAATGTAAAGGCCAATAAACTTGATGTCAATGATACCCAATATGGTGGAACATGTAAAGGCAGTTCTTCAGAAGACTTGCAGAAAGATGATGAATCCTCTTCACCCCACAAGGTCCTTGCTCTAACTTGGCCTGTGATATGGGTACAACATGCATATAATGTCCTCGAGTGTATCTACTCTATTGCAATGCCATGTGCTTAGCATGCTGATCATGCATGTAAATATGTCATGCCTTCCTGTTTTTCAGTACCTATTCCATTCATGATAACATGTTTTCAAATTCAAGTACTGTCATTCTACTCTATCGCAATGCCATCTGCTTAATTTGGACATCATGCTTCTGAATATCTTATGCATTGTTATTCATCAGTATGTACTTCATCTGTCTACCATACCATGTTTTTTACATTGAAGTGTTGTTCTAGTGCTCTGTTGCAATGCCATCTTATTTTCCCAATCATACACGTGTATGTTGCCTTAGTTATTTCTGTACGTATTCCGCTAGCATACAGTTTTACATTCAACTAGTGTTTTTTTGCTGTGTTGTCCTATCGTATCCCTAGATCTTACACCATACTCCCTCCATCTGGATTACATGTTGCCGAAATGGATAAAAAGGATGTATCTAGAACTGAAATACGCCTAGACCCGTCCATTTTTTTCGGATGGAGGGAATACATGTCAATATGTCATGCCTTTCTATTCTTCAGTACCTATTCCATCTCTCTGATGTCGAATGTTTTATAATTAAAGCACCATTCTTATATACAAGGCATGCAAGGGGAAGACGACTATGTTAGAATCTGAAGGGTTACAAACAAGGCCTTTGCAAAAGATCCAAACGCCAGGAGATAATAAAACAACTCCAGTTTTTATAGATACTGCTCCAGCATAGAGAAACCCAACTCCTACTGATAATAAGCAGATTCTAGTGGCCAAAGAACTAAGAACTAGTCCGCTCCAGTCCAGCAAAAATATGTCAACTCAATTCTAAGAAGCGTGTGCGTATCCTTGCATCATGAAATTTTATAGCATGCTGATCATATTTTCTACATGTTTCTTATCCATCTCTCTTTTAGAAAATAAGCTTAACAGATAGAAGATTTCCTGCAATGGTATCGTTTATGAGGAAAGATTCTTGCAGGAATTCTCTGTGCTCGAATGTAGATGTAAGTACCTGTTGTATATCACTATATTTTTACATCAGCATGTATTTTGTTAATCGGCGTGAATCCAACCTTTATCTGATCTAAATTTAGTTGTAGCAAAATGTATGATTGAAGGCCACAATGTTGATTTTTGCAAGGAAAACTGCCTGGTAGTTTTGCATCCTGAGCTGCATGAGTGTACTATCTCATATCAGTGGGTTTGAATACTTTGGTTTTGTAGTGGGTTTTTCAGTGTTTTTTTACTGTGTTGTCTTGTCGTATCCCTAGCTCTTACATCATACTCCCTCCGTCCAGATTAAATGTCGCAGAAATGGATAAAACTGTATGTATCTAGAACTGAAATACGCCTAGACCCATCCATTTATTTCCGAATGGAGTGAATACATGTCAATATGTCATGCCTTTCTATTCTTCAGTACCTATTACATCTCTGATGTAGCATGTTTTATAACTGAATCACCATTCTTCTATATAAGGCATGCAAGGGGAAGATGGCTATGTTAGAATCTGAAGGGTTACAAACCAGGTCTTTGCAAAAGATCCAAACGCCAGGAGATAATAAACCAACTCCATTTTTCATAGATACTGCTCCAGCACAGAGAAACCCAACTCCCACTGATAATAAGCAGATTCCAGTGGCCAAAGAACTAGTCTGCTCCAGTCCAGCAAAAGAATGTCAACTCCATTCTAAGAAGCGTGTGCGTATCCTCGCATCATGAAATTTTATAGCATTATGATCATATTTTCTACATGTTTCTTACCTGTCTCTCTTTTAGAAAATAAGGTTAAACGATACAAGACTTCCTCCATTGGGATCGTATTCGAGGAAAATATCTTGCGGGAATTCTCTGTGCTCCAGTGCTGATGTAAGTACATGTTGTATATCACTATATTTTTACATCAGCATGTATTTTGTTAATCGGCCTGAATCTAACCTTTATCTGATCTAAAATTAGTTGTAGCAAAATGTTAAAGGCGCGAATGTTGATTTTTGTAAGGAAAACTGCCTGGTAGTTTTGCGTACTGAGCTGCATGAATGTGCTATCTCATATCACACACATTACTGAATTGTAGTGCTTCTGTGGTTGCCCATTCATTCATTGTGTCAATGTTGCTTTCGTATTACCTTACCTGGCTGATGATAGTTGTGCCATATTGTGTTAATTTGGTGTAGGCTAGTTGCCCAAACGTTCGTTGTGTCAATGTTGCTTTCCTATTATCTGACTTGGCCAATGATAGCAATGCTAGTGTGTTAATTTTGTGCAGGCTGCTGAAGATAAGAAGACAAACTCTGAAAACAGCAAGGCAACCCCATTGTTTCTTTCCAGTAAATCTAGGACAGGTAATATGGCAATAACTCATGATTAATCTGTTTGGTTCCCGTCCTAATTTATGTTATGATGCAGTGGTCAAGACACTCTCCACTATCAATAATACAAGCCTGCCAAAATCGCCATCTGAATCTATTCAGTATCCTCTGTCTCGAATGCGACGGAATAAATGTATGTTTGTGAACCAATTAATGGATGAAGCAATGATGGAAATGGTGGATGAATCATAGGTGCAGAGTCATGTGACACAACAACTGATCAATGTTTTCAGAGACAGTGTGGCAAAGCAGCAAGAACTTGCCCACATGCTTATGGGTGTCATCTGTGCTGAGGTTGCAGATTGTGACGTTGTAGATGGTTAGGTTCTACTCATTTATTTGCACTGGAATCAATCTTTGATTGCCCAGTGGATGTAATTTCCTGTAATATATTCTGGATGTGCAACATTATTCCCTGTATGCCGTACCTTTGCTCGTCGTAATGGGCTCAAATTATCTAATTTGGCCTAAAGACATGAACGAACTTTAGTGGGCCCATTAAGTTAATGGGCCGTTACTAGACCGAAAGTTAATGGTCGGCCCTCTTACCTCCTGGGTCGTTAACAGGCCGACATCGAAGCAGGCAATAGGTGGCCCCAATTTATTTCACGGGCCGTTAACAGGCCGTTACTAAGTTTGGGCTACATATGGCCCAACTATACTGTAGGCCTTTAGCAGCCGAAAGAGACAGCAGGCTTGTATTGGACCATGAAGAGCATGGGCCGCTAAGAGGCCAAAAGTCAGGTCGTATTGTAAACGGCCCAACTGTGTTGTGGGCCTTTAGCAGGCCGAAAAAGAAACCGAGATGGTATTGGACCATGAAGGGCATGGGCCGTTAAGAGGCCAAAACTAAGGTCCGACTACAAATGGCCCAACTCATTTATGGTCCGTTAATAGGCTGAAAGGCACACCGGGCCGGGAAATGGCCCAACACTTAAATGGGTCGCTAAAAGGCCAAAACTCAGGTCCGACTACAATTGGCCCAACACTTAAATGGGCTACTAAAAGGCTGAAACTTAGGTCCGACTACAAATGGCCCATCAGATTTATGGGTCGTCAACAGGCTGAAAGACACACCGGGCCAGAAATTAGCCCAACATTTAAATGGGTCGCTAAAAGGCTGAAAGATGTACATCCTGAAAATTGGCCCATCCATTAAATGGGCTGTTAACAGGCCAAAATCTCATCGGGCCGATATTGAGCCCAAATATATAGCGGGTTGTTAACGGGCTCGAACTGACGATGGGCTGCAATGGTGTCAAATCTTTAACGGGCTGAATTGGCACATCTCGTATGGGCCGTGGGCTTAAATGGACCTGACACAAGTAGGCCTTATATGGGCCGGCTTGCTAATTTTTACTGGGCCAGCCTTTTTCACCAGAATGGGCCACTGTTGGGCCGTGCCACATGTCGACCTATCATAGGCGTCTTCTGTCCCAACGATGAGCCGACACGTGTTTCCTCTAGCCAATGATGATTTTACACATGGAAAATCCCCATTGGTCGGTGCTGTTAACGGGTTATCGGATCCAAAACCCGACCCGATAGCTTAATGGCGTTCCGTTACGGTGGATGCCACGTGTCGGTCACCCTTGACGAAAGCACTTATGTGACGCGCGATTTATCGTCATGGAAGTGGACACTTCCGTGATGATAATTTTGGTAATGTCATGGAACATTTCTACGACAGCACAGGTATGACTATCTTGATTCTGTCATAAATTTGTCATGGATGTACATGCATGACAAAAAATGCGACCTACTGTGACAAACATGTATCATCACGGAAGTGTATTTTTTTGTAGTGCATATTTACAAAAACAAAAGAGGTCGAGTTCATACCAGCTTTTCTCATCTCAGTCAGTCCATCATATATCATCATAATTGCCTTTCACTTGCATGACCGAATGATGTGAATAATAATAAGAGTGCACGTGCATTGGACAAAGCTGGAATCTGCGAGCATTCAATAAACAGAAGAAGACAAGGCAATATGGGCTCTTTTGTCAGATAAACAATAATGCATATAAGAGCCACTTCAACAATTTAATCAAGGTCTTCTCCTATTGACCCCCAAAGAAAAGAAAAGAAATAAAACTATTTACACAGGAAAGCTCCCAACAAGCAAAAGAAGAACAGGACATATTTTTGGGTTTTCTTTTTAATTACTATTACAGCATGGAAAGTAAATTAATTAAAAGCTACAACTAATTTTTTGGTTTTTTTCTTAAGGTTCATCAAACACACAAAAGGAAAGCATAAAAGAAAATAAACTAGCATGGATGATACAATGAAAAAGTATGAGCACCGACATCTGGCAATGAGTGTGTGTGTGAACATAAATGTAATGTCAGTGAGAAATACGTACTCCCTCAAGCTTAGGCTTTTGTCCTAAGTTGGTCTATGGCCACGGCAGGCCTGGCTGATATCCATAATAATAGTTGGGGTCGTACTGAGATGCAGCGGCTATCACCTCCTGAGCTGCAGCGTGGCAACGAGCGACCTCCACTCTCCTCTCGTACTCATCTGCCTCCTCTCTGGTAATAGTATATCCTCCTCTTGCCTGATAATCAAAGAAAGCAGGAGCAGGGAGATTAATATGGACAGCATGATGTCTGTCAAAGATTAGTCGGTACTGGAGAGGTGATTCGTTCCTCTCGACAAAATGGTGGGAAACCACAGAATCAAAATCTAAATAAGCAGGAGGCAACTCCATGTCTCCTTCACGAACGTCTATCTCAAGAAATTTGGCTAAGAGGGTTGCATAAATTCCTCCAAAGAAATCTCCATTATGTCTATTATGATGCAACCTACGGGCTACAATGGCTCCCATATGATAAGATTGGTCTCCTGACACAGCACTCCTGAGAATGCTAAGGTCAGGGACACACATGTGACATGCTTCATCCTTAGAATTTATGCATCTACCTATGAAGAGAGCAAAATAATGTATAGCAGGAAAGTGAATGCTCCCTATGGTAGCTTGCGTTATATCTCTGGATTCCCCTACAGTTATACTAGCAAGAAAGTTTCTAAATTCAGATTTAGGGGGATCCCTAACACTACCCCATTGTGGAAGTTTGCAAGCAAGAGTGAAATCCTCTAGGTCCATGGTATAAGATCTATCATAAAGATCAAACATGACTGAAGGAGAATTACGTGAAGATGAATACTCAAACCTCCTCACAAAAGAGCTTGTGAGCTCATGATATTGGGGGCATTTGGCTGGCTCAAAGTCCTCAAGATTGGCATTACGCAAATATGCGTTAAATTCTTCTTTAATTCCTGCTTGATCCATAAAATTTTCAGAAGGCCACTCACAAGGACGCACTGGAGTGTCTCTTGGTGGCTCTTCATCAGCATCACGCATTGCAATCCTGGGTCCTTGCTTCTTTGAAGAACCACCTTGGAACATTTTCCTAAACATATTTCTTCCTCTGAAAAATTGTGAAATTTTTTAGTAACTTCAAAATAAAAGTAAACCAAACTCAATAATATTGATAGCAACTACTCCTACAAGTGCCTAGGGCCTATATCATGCATCAAAACTACTTTTGACCATATAAATTTGACATGCAAGCTCAAGAACAGGGTCACCTAAACAACACAAATTTGCAATGAATAAAGCACTAGAACAAAAACTAATTGGACCAATGGAGGAGTCACATACCAAGGAACAATCTCCCCAAGCAGTTTTGTGAGAGGTGCTTTGAGCAAGGAGATCAAAAATGGCAGCAAAACGAGCTTGGACTCGGGTTTGAGTTGGTTTTTCGTGTTTGGGAGAGGAAGATGAAGTGTGTGGCTGGAAGAATAAGTGGAGGAGGGCCACCGTGGGCCCACGAGGCAGGGGGCGCGCCCTCCACCCTCGTGGCAAGGTGGTTGGCCCCCCTGGTGTGTTCTTTGTTCCATAAATCCTCAAATATTCTATAAAAAATCATATTTAATTTTCAGGGCATTTGGAGAACTTTTATTTTCGAGGTATTTTTATATTGCACGGATAATCAGATAACAGACAGAAAATTGTTTATTTTTACTTTATTTCAACTAAATAACAGAAAGTATAGAGAGGGTACAGAGAGTTGTGCTTCTAGTTTCATCCATCTCATGCTCGTCAAAAGGAATCCACTAACAAGGTTGATCAAGTCTTGTTAACAAACCCATTCCGATTAACATGAAACCGGAGAAATTTTGAATAACACTAGGTTACCTCAATAGGGATATGCACATCCCCAATAATAAGTATATCATATTTCTTCTTGACAGTAGGAAGAGGAAATTCAAAACATCCAAATATAATCGATGGAATTTTTCCGGTAGAATTGATACTATGAACTTGAGGTTGTTTCCTCGGAAAGTGTACCGTATGCTCATTACCATTAACATGAAAAGTGACATTGCCTTTGTTGCAATCAATAACAGTCCCTGCAGTATTAAGAAAAGGTCTTCCAAGAATAATGGACATACTATCGTCCTCGGGAATATCAAGAATAACAAAGTCCATTAAAATAGTAACGTTTGCAACTACAACAGGCACATCCTCACAAATACCGACAGATATAGCAGTTGATTTATCAGCCATTTGCAAAGATATTTCAGTAGGTGTCAATTTATTCAAGTCAAGTCTACGATATAAAGAGAGAGGCATAACACTAACACCGGCTCCAAGATCACATAAAGCAATTTTAACATAGTTTCTTTTAATGGAGCATGGTATAGTAGGTACTCCTGGATCTCCAAGTTTCTTTGGAATTCCACCCTTAAAAGTATAATTAGCAAGCATGGTGGAAATTTCAGCTTCTGGTATCTTTCTTTTATTTGTAATAATATCTTTCATATACTTAGCATAAGGATTTGTTTTGAGCATATCAGTTAATCGCATACGCAAAAAGATAGGTCTAATCATTTCAGCAAAGCACTCAAAATCCTCATCATACTTTTTCTTGGATGGTTTGGGAGGAAAAGGCATGGGTTTCTGAACCCAAGGCTCTCTTTCTTTACCATATTTCCTAGCAACAAAGTCTTTCTTATCATAATGTTGATTCTTTGATTGTGGGTTATCAAGATCAATAGCAGGTTCAATTTCTACATCATTATCATTACTAGGTTGAGCATCATTATGAACATCATCATTAACATTAGGTTCATTTTCATTGCCAGAGTGTGTTTCAGCATCATACATAGAGATATTATTTGGATTATCAGGTGGTTCAGCAATAGGTTCACTAGAAGTTTGCACAGTTCTATCATTTTTCTTTTTCTTCTTTTTAGAAGAACTAGGTGCATCAATTTTATTTCTCTGGGAATCTTGTTCAATTTTCTTAGGGTGGCCTTCAGGATACAAAGGTTCCTGAGTCATTCTACCAGTTCTAGTAGCCACTTTAACAGCATAATCATTTTTCTTACTATTCATCTCATTGAGCAATTCTTTTTGAGCTTTAAGTACTTGTTCTACTTGAGTGGTAACCATAGAAGCATGTTTGCTAAAGAGTTTAAGTTCACCTCTAATATTAGCCATATAATCACCCAAGTATTTAATCATATCAGCATCTTGTTTTAATTGTCTACCAAAATAAGCATTGAAGTCTTCTTGCTTAAACATAAAATTATCAAACTCATCCAAGCACTGACTAGAAATTTTAGTAGGAGGGATTTAAGCTTTATCATATCTATAGAGAGAATTTACCTTTACTACCTGTGTCGGGTTATCGAGGTCTGGAGGTTCTTCAATAAGTAAAGGATCAAGATCATATGTTTCTTTGACAGGCGGTAAATTAAGACCATGTATTTCTTCAATAGGAGGTAAATTCTTAACATCTTCAGCTTTAATACCCTTTTCTTTCATAGATTTCTTTGCCTCTTGCATATCTTTAGGACTGAGAAATAGAATAACCCTCTTCTTTGGAGTTGGTTTAGGAATAGGATCATTAAGTGGAGCAGGAGCTGGCTTAGGAGGTGCCCAATTATTTTTATTTGTCAACATATTTGTCGGAGTAATGGGCCACGAGTAGGCTAACCCAGGCCCAGAACCTTTCAAGGCATCGGGGTAGGCTGCACCCCTCAAGACCTCAGGACGAAGAGCCGCCTTCCGAGAGTCGGCTACGAGGCAGCCGACTGCCCACTCGCGGCCGAGTCCGAGGGACGACTTCAGGATGAGCCGACTCCTGACTGGAGACTTCCAGAGAAGCCGGCCTTGGGGAGTCGGCCCGCGACGCCAACAACCCCCATGCCCTCATAAAGAGGGACGGGACGGGGAGTGGCCACAGTAAGGTCCACTCCCACCCCTTTTCCAAGGGCAGGCGTGGCTACAGTACGCCGTACCCACGGAGATCTCCGCGGGGCGCGACACTGTTGCCATGTCGGCCCTGACGTCAGCCCCAGAGGGTGGAGTCCTGTGCCCACGACGGCCTGCCGGTATGACCCAGGGACAACGGGTCCCACTAGTCGGCGGGCGTACGGAGGACGGCGAGAGCGCCACCAGTCGGCCCGGTTGGGAGTCGGCCCCCAGGAGTCGGCCGGCCCCTCCCACGGGCCACACGCGCCATTATCCAGACGCGACAGGGAGTGGCCACAGTGATCGCTCGTCAGATGGCGGGGCTGTCGCCACGACCCCATGACCGAGCCCGCGTCATTAGAGGCACGGCTACAGTAATCTACGGCCGGCAAGACCCGGCCGCGGTGGACGCGGCCTGTCGGCTCCGTACCGAGCCAGTCGGCGGGGCCCAGGAGTCGGCGGATAAGACGGCGGCCAGAGAGACTGACGGCTGGGCCTGCGTCCAGTCGGATTACTATTGTACCCCTGGGGGTAGGCCTATATAAACCCCCCAGGGCACCCATGCAAAGGGTTGGAATCCATTAGCACTAGACCAGATCATATAGGAAGGAGAGAGCTAGCCTAGCCTTCTCCTACCTCCAGGAAACAGCTCAAGGAGCAACCGTGTACACACTTTTCCATAGTGATCATGCGGAGACCCCGCAGAGCAGCAGTAGGGGTATTATCTCCATTGAGAGCCCCGAAGCTGGGTAAGATTCGCCGGCGTGCATGCCTTCGCCTTATCCCGTTTCCAGGCACCGGCGACGTTCTACTCGCCCCCACCATGATAAGCCATCCTTTGGCATATGTCGCACCCAACCCTCGACATTTGGCGCCCACTGTGGGGCCTGGTGCATCATCGTCCGGAGACCTGCTCTGGACGGGAACCCTTTTCCTCCCTGGCGAGCGCAGCCAGCCCGACACGCCAGACGGAGTTTGCACCGATGCGCTACATGGTGCTGAGATCGCCTGTGCAGGCAGCTGCCTCGCCGATCTTGTCGGCGAGGTTTGCCTCTCCGACGAGCCTGCATCCGACGCAGGCACGGGCGGCCCCGAGAGCCTCCTCGCGGGCCTCCTTGACCAACTCCACGTCACCAGTGAGCCTGCCATGGACTTGGAGTCTGTAGGCTCCACCGACCCGATGCTGGTCGACTCCGACACCGCGTCGCTCGACGCGTTCCCCACCAACGTGGTGGTCTACGATGAGCCGCTCCCTCGTGCGGAGAGCGACGGAAGCACCGTCACAGAGGTGCTCGTCATCAGTCATGACGAGCATCCCGGCGGTGGAGCGCATGACCCACTTGGCGCGGCATTGCTAGACCTGACCGCGCCCATTCCGGAAGACGCTGACGCGGAAACGCTGGAGGCGCGCTGCCTCCAGCTCGTCGAAGGCGCGAAGAAGCTGGCTAGCATGAGACGCTTATCAGAAGCCTACCAGCGTGAGATGGATCGCGCTGTGGGTGGCTCGCCAGCCCCAGCTGGGCCCAGCCGCCTGGGCGCGGTCCAACAGTGCGGCCAGGCCATCGCCAACCTATTCGGGGCAAATCGCCCTATGTACGCCATGCCTGCGGAGAACATTCGGGCTGCCCAGGCGGCGGCGGACAAGCTGGACAACTTCGAGGGTGAAGAGCGCTGCCTGATGACGGAGCGAGGCCAGCGGCTCCTCGATGCGGCTGCCACGCAGAACGAGGCCGGCTGCCGCACAGAGGCGCTGCAGCGACAAAACAACGACCCGCCTCCATGCCGAGACCTAGGCGCGACGTCTCGGACGCCGACTGGCGGCACCCGAGGAAGGAAAGACAAGGATCTGGCTGTCAGCCACGGTCGGACTCGCATTACCATAGAGCGCGACCAAGACGGCCGCCCGAGAGCAGTGGAACGATGGGACAACTTTCCGCCTCCTCCTCCTCGCAAGGAAAGGCGAGTGTCCCCGCCGCCTGTTGACCATCCGACTCTCGGCGACCGCCTTGGCCGCCGAGAGGGAGTCGGAGAAAACGACGCCCGCCACTGGATCGACCGACTTCACCGATCCCTGGCGCTGGAAGAAGAAGACGAGTTGGGTCCGCCTTGTTTCGGGCCCCACATTCGAGACGAGCCCTTTCCCAAAGGGTTCACACTCCCAAGAGACACGCCCAAGTACACCGGCTCCGTGAAGCCAGAGGACTGGCTGGTTGACTACTCCATGGCCGTCAATATAGCAAACGGCAACAAGTGTGTTGCCGTAAAATACGTTCCACTCATGCTCCAGGGCACGGCCCGGACATGAATGAACAGCTTGAAGCCCCGCAGCATCAACAGCTGGGTCGACTTCACCGATGCATTCGTCCGCAACTTCACAAGCACATACAAGCGTCCTCCCAAACCTCGCCAGCTTTCCTTGTGCGTGCAAGGCCCCAACGAGTCGACTCGCGACTACCTCACGCGTTGGGCCGAGCTCCGGAACTCTTGTGAGGGCGTGCACGAGGTGCAGGCTATCGAGTACTTCACCGCTGGGTGCAGAGAAGGCACCCTCCTCAAGCACAAGCTCCTTTGCGACGAGCCAGAGACCCTCGACGAGCTGCTGATCATAGCAGACAAGTATGCCACGGCCGACTCCTCCATGAAGGCGGAGATTCAAGTTAGTGCGACTGGCAAAGTGGCCCCTCGGGCTCCTAGAACTTCGGCTGGAGATGCCAGTCGGCGACTGCAGCCAAGCCACCACAAGCGCAAGGCCCCGCAGCCAGCTTCCAGCAGCCGGCAGGTGGCAACAGTCGAAGACCAGCAGCCGGATGGGCAGCCTCCACCCAAGCGACAGAAAGGCAGCAAACCCAACTGGTTGCCGGCTTTCTCATATGAGCAGACTCTGGATGGTCCTTGCAAGTTCCACAGCGGCACGAAGCCGTCGAATCACACCACCCGGAAGTGCCACTGGCTCACCAGGATCGCCAAAGGAGACGGTCTCCTGCCTCCCTCGCCTGCTAGGCAGCAGCCTCCGCCTCCACCCCAGCAGTCGGCTGTCAGGCCAGTCGGCGCAGTACAAGACGAGTACCCCGAAGAGCACGGAGCCTACGTGGTATTTACCAGCATGGCTGATGATCGACGCAGCAGGCGGCTGCAGCAGCAAGAGGTGAATGCAGTAGCATCAGAGACACCAGAATTCATGCACCGGTCCGAGAAGTCTATCAGCTGGAGCAGAGCTGATCACCCAGAGGTGATGCCAAGTCCGGGCTCCTATGCCTTGGTCTTGGATGCCACCTTTGCCACAGATAGACGAGCTGCTCGTTTCTCGCGAGTTCTGATAGACGGAGGCAGCAGCATCAACATCCTGTACAAGGACACCATGGAGAAGTTGGGAATCAAGCAAAGACAGCTTCAGAATAGCCGGACTGTGTTCCACGGCATTGTTCCTGGACTTTCCTGCTCACCAATCGGCAAGATCCTGATTGATGTCCTCTTTGGAGACAAAGATCACTTCCGTCGAGAGTCAGTTTGGTTTGAGGTGGTGGATCTCAAGAGCCCATACCATGCATTACTTGGCCGACCCGCCCTGGCCAAGTTCATGGCGGTCCCCCACTATGCCTACCTCAAGATGAAGATGCCTAGTTCCAAGGGGATTCTGGCCGTACCCGGCGAATACCGAAAGTCGTCTGCCTGTGCGACTGAAAGTATTCGGTTGGCCGAGTCCCTGGTGATCGTGGCCGAGAAGCAGCTCCTTGACCGGGTCATGGCGATGGCCGGCAAGCAGCTAGACGTGTCGCCTAACCCCAAGGAGTCGGAGGCTGAGGGTTCGTTCAAGCCGGCCAAAGAGACAAAGAAGATACCCTTGGATCTGGAGCACCCAGAGAGGTACGCTGTCGTGGGCGCAAACCTCGACAGCAAATAGGAAGGCGAGCTTGTCGATTTCCTCCGTGAGAATCGGGACATCTTCGCATGGTCCCCCAAAGACATGCCAGGTGTACCAATGGAATTCGTCGAGCACAAGTTACATGTCCGATCTGATGCAAAGCCAGTCAGGCAGCCCTTGCGCCGCCTATTAGAAGAAAAGAGAAGAGTTGTCGGAGAAGAGATAACCCGACTCCTAGCAGCCGGCTTCATTATGGAAGTATTCTTTCCAGAGTGGCTAGCCAACCCGGTCCTGGTACTGAAGAAGAACAAGCAGTGGCGAATGTGTATTGACTACACAAGCCTCAACAAGGCTTGCCCCAAGGACCCATTTGCTTTGCCAAGAATTGATCAGGTGATAGACTCCACAGCCGGATGCGAGCTTTTGAGCTTCTTGGATGCATATTCAGGATATCACCAGATCAAGAAGAACCCGGCTGACAGACTGAAGACCGCCTTCATCACACCATTTGGAGCCTTCTACTACCTAACCATGACGTTCGGCTTGAGGAATGTCAGTGCCACCTTTCAGCATTGCATGTAGAAGTGCCTCCTCAAGCAACTCGGCAGAAATGCCCACGTCTATGTGGACGATGTGGTGGTGAAGACGGAGAAGCATGGAACACTGCTGGAAGACCTCAAGGAGACCTTTGAGAACCTGCGTCGATTCCAGATCAAGCTCAACCCTGAGAAGTGTGTCTTCGGAGTACCAGCCGGCCAACTCCTTGGCTTCCTGGTCTCTGAACGCGGCATAGAGTGCAACCCTGTAAAGATCAAGGACATCGAGAGGATGGAGGTACCCAGCCAACTACTGGACGTGCAAAAATTCACTGGCTACTTGGCGTCCATCAGCCGATTCATCAGTCGGTTGGGCGAGAAAGCTCTCCCCTTATATCAGCTTATGAAGAAGACCACTTTTTTCGAATGGAACCACAAGGCGGACGAAGCCTTTCTCCAGTTAAAGAAGATGGTGACTACTCCACCCGTTCTGGCGGCTCCGACTCCTAAGGAGCCCATGCTCCTGTACATCGCCGACACCAGCCGGGTAGTCAGCACAGTCATTGTAGTGGAGCGCAAGGAGGAAGGCAAGGCACTACCTGTCCAGAGACCGGTATATTACCTGAGCGAAGTGCTGTCGACCTCCAAGTAGAACTACCCCCACTACTAGAAGATGTGCTATGGCGTTCACTTTGCCGCCAAGAAGTTAATGCCTTACTTTCAAGAGCATCCAATCACTGTGATCTGCACGGCCCCACTTGTCGAGATCATCGGAAGCCGAGATGTTTCTGGCCGAGTGGCCAAATGGGCCATAGAGCTGGCTCCCTACACCATCTACTACCAGCCCCGCACCGCCATCAAGTCACAAGCACTGGCCGACTTCCTCGTCGACTGGGCCGAGACCCAGTACCTACCACCAGCACCCGACTCCACCCATTGGCGGATGCATTTCGACGGCTCCAAAATGTGCACCAGCTTGGGAGTCGGCGTTGTCCTCACTTCTCCTAAAGGCGACAAGCTCAAATACGCACTGCAAATCCACTTCGCCGCCTCCAACAACGTCGCCGAATACGAGGCGCTCATTCACGAGCTCCGGCTTGCCAAAGAACTTGGCATTCGCCAGATCCTGTGTTATGGCGACTCGGACTTAGTGATCCAGCAGTCGTCCAGCGACTGGGACGCCAAAGATGCAAACATGGCGAGTTACCGTTTCCTCGTGCAGCAACTCAGTGGATATTTTGAGGGGTGCGAGTTCCTCCATGTGCCAAGAAATGACAACGACCAAGCAGATGCCCTGGCACGAATCGGCTCTATCCACCAAGCAATACCATCTGGCATCGCCCTTCAGCGCCTCCTCAAGCCGTCTGTCAAGCCTTCACCAGAATCAGACTCCATCTTTGTGCCGGCTCCCCCTGAAGAAGTCGGATCCGACTCCAGAGCCCCAGCAGACGGTACGAGGATTTTGGCAGATGGCTCCAAAGCCGCCACAGTCGAAGCCGACCCAGGGACTGCAGAACCCGGCCCGGGGACTGCGGCAGCCAGCCCGAAGACTCCAGAACTCGGCCCGAGGGCTGCACCAGTCAGCCCGGGGACTTCATTAATCCAGCAAGCAATTGCTGACTCCAGCCCGCCGCCTCCCAGCCCAGCTGCCCTCGTCCAAGTCGCAGTTCTGGCAGTCGAAGAAATAGCAGCACCCTCATGGGCCCGGCCCATCCTCAAATTCCTGGTGAGCAAAGAGCTGCCGACTGATGAAACCTCAGCTCGGCAAGTACAACGCCGAGCGGCAGCCTACACCATAGTCAACAGAGAGCTGGTCAGACGCAGCGTCACTGGTGTCTACCAATGTTGCGTAGAGCCAGAGCAAGGCCAAGCAATTCTCAAAGACATCCATCAAGGCGAGTGCGGCCACCATGCGGCTTCAAGAGCACTCGTCGCCAAAGCCTTCCGACACGGTTTCTTTTGGCCAACGGCCTTAGAAGAGGCCAAGGAATTGGTCCAAAAATGCAAAGGGTGCCAGAAGTTCCGCTCCAAGCCGCATCAGCCGGCTTCTGCACTCAAGACCATCCCCATTGCCTGGCCCTTCGCAGTTTGGGGCCTAGACATGGTGGGACCATTCAAGACGGCACGAGGTGGCTTAACTCACTTGCTTGTCGCGATGGACAAGTTCACCAAGTGGATAGAAGCGAAGCCAATCAAGAAACCGAATGGTCCGACTGCCGTGACTTTCATCTCCGACATCACAATTCGGTACGGCGTACCACACAGCATCATCACCGACAACGGCACGAACTTTGCCAAAGGCGCCTTGGCCCGTTTCTGCGCGACACAGGGCATCCGACTGGACCTAGCGTCAGTCGCCCATCCACAGTCAAATGGCCAGGTGGAGCGAGCAAACGGCCTCATCCTATCCGGCATCAAGCCCCGACTGGTCGAGCCTCTGGAGCGCTCGGCTGGCTGCTGGCTCGATGAGTTGCCAGCCGTCCTCTAGAGTCTGCGCACGACTCCAAACAAGTCAACCGGCTTCACGCCTTTCTTCCTCGTCTACAGTGCTGAAGCCGTCATCCCAACGGACATAGAGTTCGATTCCCCGCGAGTCACCATGTACACCAAGGAAGAAGCAGAAGAAGCACGTCAAGACGGCGTCGATCTGCTGGAAGAGGGCCGGCTGTTGGCACTCAGCCGGTCCAGCATCTACCAGCAGAGCCTGCACAGATACTACAGCAGGAAGGTCAGGCCGAGATCTTTCCAAGAGGGCGACCTTGTGCTCCGACTGATCCAGCGAACAGCCGGCCAGTACAAGCTGTCGGCGCCTTGGGAAGGCCCCTTCATCGTCAGCAAAGTACTGGGCAACGACTCCTACTACCTGATCGACGCTCAGAAGCCCCGAGCACGCAAGAGGGACGACTCCGGCAAAGAGACAGAGCGGCCATGGAATGCAAATCTCCTCCGAAAACTTTACAGTTAAACGCAGTATGTACCACGCTACCTTTTGTATTAAAAGTACCAAGACTTTGGGCCCCCCGAGAAGAGCTCGGGGACTGCCCTCTTTTATCTATATGATAAGAATTATGCCTTCGAGTATATTACTCTTTGTTATGCCGCTTGGCATCGGGTTCGACTAGTCGGCCTGGGGACTTGCCGCCTTGCGCTATGAAATGCTTCCTGCAGCCAGACAAGTAGTGTCTGGCGCCTAAGCCGTCTCCTGTTAGAAGCCGCAGCTCGCAGAGCGACTGTCTGGTGGGCAGGAGTAAGGAAGAATGGGTGTCCACATGAAAAATGGCTAAGGACTCAAAGCATAAACATAGCTTAAAGCCGGCTTCCAGCCTTTTTTGCAAACCGACTCTTGAACAATCGACTTGCCGCCTTCTATCCGACTTACTAAACAACTCTAAAACGGCTAAGTACCTGCCTTCCCAAAGTGACCAAGAATTTGATCCAGCAGCAGTCCGCAGAGCGGCTGTCCGACTGACAAAAACGGCAACTGAGGGAAGGCGGCAAAAGAAAAAGCCAAAAGAGCAATGAGCAAAGTTAGAAGTCGGATGAGTATTTACATAACAAAGGCCCTTGGCCGAATCTTTGAGCAGAATTTCAAAATACACCCCGCGGGTGGAATTGTGCAAATTAACAAGTTCTTCAAAGACTATTAAAACAGATAAAATAAAGATAAGGCGGCAGCCTAGGACGCGACAGACGGGTTCGGGGGATCGGAGGAGATGGCGGTGTTGGATGTTGGGGCGGCCGGCTGGGCGGTCTCGGCTTGATCACCTCCGGCGGCAGTCGGCTCGGGCGGGCACGCTCGTTGCTGGAAGCGCGGTTGAGCTGAGGCTGGCCGTCCGCTCCGTCTTCTGGTGCCTCCGTCTCGCTTCCGTCCTCCGCCTCGTCTTCCTCCTCAACGCTGGAGCCGACCACCTCCTCCGAGTCCTCGTCGTAGTCTGGGTTCATCCCAAACCACTCCGACGGTACCTCCCCGCCGTCTTCATCCCGCTCGGGGACAAAGATGTTGGTGTCGGTGTACTCGGCGATCGCCACCGCACGCTTGACAAGGGCGTCTTCCGCGGCTGCCAGCTCCGGCTGGGCCTCTGACCGGAGTGTGGCCAGCCGGTCTAGGTCCAGCCCCGGATACCACGCCTTGACAAATTCCAAGGCTCAACGCGCTCCAGCCCGGGCCGAGGAATCCTTCCAGGCCTCAAGACGGCCAGCCGCGACCTCCAGCCAGTCGGTAGTCCGACTAGGGGTGCGCGGAGCCTGCACGTCTGGCCACAGGGCGGCGATCGCTTGGGCGCCGACACGTTGAAGCCGGCGCAGCATCCGGTGGGCCGGCCGCAGACGAGCCCCAATGCTCAGAATATGCTCGTCAAGGGTCCGGGGGGCATCGGCGGCGATCTCCGCGCCATCCGCCCTCCGCTCCTCGTGGTCAGCCTCGTTAGCTTGAATGGCGGCCTGCGAGTGGCCGGGGAAGAAGTCTACCAAGACGGAAAGAATGAAGAACAAGTCAAAAAACCAGGAGTCGGCTCGACCTATAGTCGGCGGCTCGAAGAAGAAAAGCAAAGAAGCTCACCGTCGACGAGGTCCTCGATCTCGTGGAAGCCGGAGGCCAGCATTGCCTCCTTGTCAGTCCAGGAGGAGCGCTCGCTCACGAACTCGGCCAGGAGGGCGGCCTCCGCCTCTTCTGCCTTCTTCTGCGTCTTCTTAAGCAGCTCCTTCTGCTCTGCCAATTGTGCGGCCAGCAGATCACGCTCTGCGGCGAGCATGCTGCACTCCTCCCCCTTAGCGCGCAATGCGGTATTGGCTTCGCTCAGCTGCTGTTGAAGAGTGGCGTTGGCCTCTGAAGAGAAAGAAGAAGGAGGGTGTTAGGTCATCAAGAAAGAAGGTCGTCGGGGAGATCCGGCCCGACTGCTCGGCAGTCGGCCCGAATCTCAGGGACTACAGCCCGCGGGTGCGCCAGCGCGCCCCCGCAAAGAAGAAAAAGGACTCACTTCGGCTCTCCGACAAGTCGGCGGTCCTCTTGCCCAGCTCTTCAACATTGCGGTTGAAGGTGGTGACACGGAGGTTGTGATAGTCCTGTGACAAGTATTTCAGACAAAAGTTTTTTTTTCGAGAAAATGCAAAAGACTTTTGCGTTTCATTGTATTGAAAAGAAGGGGTTTGGTACAATCCTCCTAGGAGGTAGATTTACAAGGTGAGTACAGGCACACTAGTGAACATCCCAGGTCTGTGGCAACATAGCCCGGAGCCCGAAGGCTCCCGCTCTGGCCCAGAGTGCGGCCTCTTCCTTAATCCTAGCAGTTAGGGAGGTAACCGACGGTGGTGTGCCTTCAAACACGCATCCATTGCGATGCTTCCAGATCATCCAAGGGACGAGCAAGGCAGCGGAGGCCAATCCCTTGTGCATAGGTTTAGGGGTGTCATGTTTTGCAGAGCGCCACCAGTCGTGGAGAGTGGCACCATCAGTGGGCAGCAGGCAGGAGAGGCGTAGCCATGAGAGGATCTCGTGCCACACTACGCGGCTGAAAGGGCACTCCAGGAGTAGATGGTGAATCGTCTCCGGGGCCTGATCGCAAAGTGGGCAGCGCTGTGGGTGCGGCAGGTTGCGTCGCGCTAGGCGGTCGGCCGTCCAGCACCGGTCGAGGTTGGCAAGCCAGTGGAAGAAGCATACCCTAGGCGGTGCCCAGCACTTCCATGTAAGCTTCCAAGCCTGGCATCTGGTTGAGCCATGAAAAGTGGCAAGGTATGCAGACTTGGCAGAATACTCGCCGTTCGCGGTCCACTTCCAGCGAATGCGGTCTGGTGCGTCGCTGAGGGCAGTTTCGGCGAGCATGTGCCAAAGGCGTAGGTATTCTCCAATCTATGGGATGCCAATCATGCCGTGGATGTCTGTGGCCCATTGGTTCGCATGAAGGTCGTCCGCAACAGTTCTGGACTTGCGACGTCGTTTAGGGATGAGAGCATAAAGGAGAGGCGCGATCTCGCGAACTGCACGCCCGTTGATCCATCTGTCCTCCCAAAACAGGGCGTGTTGGCCATCGCCAATAGTCATGGTAGTGGAGGCGAAGAAGAGCGCGCGCTCCTCAGGCGTGAATTGCAAGTCAAGGCCGCTCCAGGCCCTGCTATCGTCAACTCGGCTGAGCCATTGCCACCGCATGCGAAGGGCGAGGCCAGTGCGCTCGAGGTCGTGAACGTCGAGGCCGCTGAACTGGATAGGCCGACAGACACGCCGCCAGTTGACGTGGCAATTGCCACCATTGGCCTCGGCGCGGCCAGCCCAGAGGAATCCTCTTTCAATCTTCTCCAAGAGTTTGATGGTCTTCTTTGGCGGCGCAAGCACAAGTAGCTGATGTATGGGGATCACGTTCAAGACCGCCTTGACGAAGGCAAGGCGGCCGGCTTTGTTCATGAGCCAAGCTTTCCAGAAGGGTAACTTCCCAGCGACTTTGTCGACGACGGGTTGGAGCTGGGCGGCAGTGGGGCGACGCAGCGTGAGCAGGATGCCCAAGTAAGTGAGCGGGAATTCGACGATGGGGCATCCCAGGTGCACGACAACATGAGCAGCATCCACGGTGTCGCAGCAAATGAGGGCCGCAACGCTCTTCTGGAAGTTCACGTGCAGGCCGGAGGCGCGCCCAAAGAGCTGCAAGATCTCCTTCACCGCCACAATATCATCCGGCGAGGGGTGGCATAGGAGAATTATGTCGTCGACGTAAAGGGATATGGTAGGAATGGCGCGGCGCGGGTGGAGCTGCTGCATGACCCGGAGCTCGATCGCGCGATGGAAGAGCCTGCCCAACATATCGACAGCCAGGACGAAGAGCTGCGGGGAAACTGGATCACCTTGGCGCAGTCCACAGCGGTGCCAAATCGCTGGTCCGGGGTTGCCATTGAGGAGAACCTTGGTGCTGGCCGACGACAGGAGAAGGGCGATCCAATCAAGGAAGCGGTTGCCGAAGCCATGGCATCGCAGCACCTCAAACAGGAAAGGCCACGAGACCGAGTCGAAAGCCCGCGCCAAGTCAAGCTTCAGAAGCACGCGAGGGGCACCAAGTTGATGCAAAAGCCGCGCGGATTGACGCACAAGGATTAAGTTGTCGTGAAGACTTCGCCCGGGGATGAATGCGTTTTGGGCGTTGCTGACAAGATTGTTGAGCTTGGGGGCTAGGCGGAGCGAAAGCAGCTTGGCCAGGACCTTGGCAACAATGTGAATTAGGCTTATGGGCCTATAATCCCCCAGGCCATTGGCATCGGCGCACTTTGGGAGGAGCGTAATTAGCGCCTGGTTAAGGAAGCTAAACCCGCGGCCACGCAGCGCATAAACCTGGTCAAAGACACATCGGAGGTCGTGCTTGATGACCGGCCAGCAGGAGCGGAGGAACTCCGCGGTGAAGCCGTCCGGGCCGGGCGCCTTGCGAGACGGCAAGCTTTTGATGGCTTGCCAAATCTCATCTTCACTGAATGGCGCATCGAGGTCCTCCAGGTTTGAGGGCTCAATGAACTGCGACAGGTCAATGGTGCAGTCACGTGGCACGTCCGTCCCAATCCGGCTGTCGAAGTGCTCGAATGTGGCCGCGGCCATGTCACTGGGATCAGTGAGCACGGCGCCATCGACAGAGATGCCGATCCACTTCTTCTGCTTGCGGTACGTGCACAGGTGATGGTACAACATGGTGTTCGCATCGCCGTCTTTGAGAGATGCAATGCGTGCGCACTGCCGGGCGATCGTCCGCTCAAGGGAAGTAAGGCCAAGGTAGGAGAGCTTGATTTGACGACGCAGCCAGTCTTCATGTGGTGATAGGGCGCACTGTTCTTGCACGGCGTCGAAGCGGAGCAGCAGCTCGCGAGAGATCGCAAGCTGGTCTCGCACGTTACCAACGGAACAAGCGCTCCAGCTGGTGAGTTTACGCGCTGTGGCCTGCATGCGCCGTTTGAAATGCCAGAACGAATCGGCGTCATCCATCGAATACCACGAGGTCGCCGCAATCTCTGGGAAACCGGCGAGGCGAGTCCAGTACTCCTCAAAGTGGAATCGTCGGCGCTGATGGGAGAGGCGAGCAATCGAGCAAAAGGGGGGAGTGATCCGAGACGACCGAGCCAAGGCAACGCAGGTGGCATTCGACGTGAAGCTCATCCCAGTCCGTGGAACACAATACCTGATCGAGATGGACCAAGGTGGGCAGGCTCTGCTCATTCGACCACGTATAGCGCTGGCCGCTGAGGTAAATCTCCTTGAGCGCGAGGTCGTTGAGGACGCGTCGGAAACGCCCCATCATTCTCCGATTGAGATTGCCGTTGTTCTTGTCCTCATCACGGTAGATCATATTGAAGTCTCCGCAGATGAGCCATGGACCGGGGCAGGCATCGCGGATGTCGCGGATCTCCTGCAGAAAAGCGATCTTGGCATTGTTGTCCTGGGGGCCATAGATGATAGAGAGCCACCACGGCACGCTTGTGCCACCAAGGGTCGTAACCCGGGCGGAAATGGTGTTGGTGGTGAACATCGGGTCCGTGATCGACACGTCCCGGCTCTTCCACGCCAGCAGGATCCCGCCACGGGTGCCGCTCGCTGGGAGGTAAACATATTCATCAAACTCAGATCCCAACGCCTCAAGGACAGTCGACGAGTAGACGAATTCCATTTTAGTCTCTTGGAAGCAAGCGATCGAAGCGCTGGAAGTTACAACAAGCGAGCGAACTGCCGTACATCTGGCACGGGCGTTGAGGCCGCGAGCGTTCCAATTGATGATTTTGAGGCCGTGATCCATTAGGAAGAGGTCGACGAATGGGCGTGCATTGGTGCGGCTAGGCCTCGATCAGGCTGCCCGAGATCACCGTGGTGACAGGCGCCATGGATGGGTCAGCGGGTAGCACACGGCCTATAAGCGCGGCAATGGCCGTCAACACGGCATGAGAAAGGGGCGCAGCAAAGACCCCATCGTATGCCTTCATGGCCTCGGCGGAGATCACTTGATCGGTGCCGATGATGCCAAGGGTGCGCAGTATCTGGACCTGCGCACGGCGCTCAGCGGTGGGCGGCGCGCTAGGCTTGGTCTTCGTAGTAGTGGCAGATCGTCCGCGGCATGGCGAGAAGTTCAGGGGCTGTCGGCGTCGTTTGCGCGCAAGGTTGGGCAGGGCAGAGCAAGTCTGCTTTGTTGCCGCTGCGAGGAAGTCTCCAAGGGTCCAGGAGCTGACAGGGGCCGGTTGTCTGGTGCGTCGCAGAGTGATTGGCGGTGTGGAAAAATGCCATGCGCTGCGCATCTGAGGCGCATGGGACACAGGGGTGGATTGCAGCGTTGACGGGCTTGGGGGAGCAGGCCTGCTGGCATGAGCATCAGGAGGCGTGGGCCTTTGCAATATGCGTCTGGGTTCCTGGGCCGCCGGGGAGGGGCAGCCCAAATCAGCGTCCCCGATGGCGGCGGTAGGATGGGGCGCAGGCGCGATGAGTTGCACCATATGATCCACGTCCCGCGTAGCCGAGGAGGGGCTGGCATGCATCTCAGACAGGGCCACGGGGGTGGACAAGGGTGCAGCATCATGCGTCGCAGTGGCGGTGCCGGCCTGCAAAGTGGCGGGGCCGGCATGCAAAGCAGCAGGAACTTCATTGGCCACCGAAGCTGACGAGGGCAAAGCATCGCTTTGCCCCGACAGTAGATCAGCCTCGGGAGCCACAGGAAGCGGGGCTGGGACCTCACTAGCAGAGGATGAGCTGTCCGAATCCCCAAGCACGCAAGCATTGGCCAAGGTGGGTCCATCACCAGTTTGGATGTCTCCCTGCGCGCATGGCGACACGCAAGACTGGGCCGTTATGGGCCCGACTGCAGGAGAAGGAGTGTGGGCGGGCGCCAATTGGCTGTTGCCAGCTGTCGAGGTGGCAAGCACCACCGCAAGGGTGGGCGACCCGGTCAGCCTGGGATCCGCTGCAGCTGCAGCTTTGGCCAGCGCAGCCTGAATCCTGGCCCGCTTTTTCTTTCCGCCCCGCTTTCCTCTTTTGGCTTTGCGACTAGGGGGGTGGGCCCCCGCATGCGGCCATGCATCCATGCATCTGGCACGGGACGGTACGGGCGGAGGCGCATGAGCAGCCGCGGCGGCGCGGGATGCCAGCCAGCCAGGGTCGACCGCCACGCCATCGGCCCGTAGGCGACCTCTGGAGCAAGTCCAGCCAGCGGAGTCAACCGCCATGCCGTCGGCGCGTCCGTCAGGGGCGGAGGTTGGCCGGCGATGTTTCCGGCCACGGCGGCATTGCTGCCCGCGTCCGTGGCCACGGCTAGCGGCGTCGTGCGCGCTGCCACGCGCATCGCCATCGCCATTGCCATCGCCATTGACAGCGTCATCAGCCACCATAGGAAGTGCAGCGGACCTCACTAGCCGGATGATGGGGTACTCCAGAGTGTGGACGGTCGGAGGCTGGTCAGGGCGGATGCCGGGGACTTGCTCGACAATCTCCAAGATGGCATCCCGGCGAATGGAGGCCAAGTCCCACACGCGCCTGGTGAGCCGGAATGTGGCCAGGTCAGCACGAGAACACGTATCCGGGTGCAGCCGCTCAACCCAACAGCCAGCCCCAAGGATGTGCTCGGCCGTGGCTAGGTGCCATGCCTGCGCCGGGATGCCGCGGAGCTTGAGCTGCACAGAGTATGCAAAGCTCCCAGCAGTGGCGTGGGCGAGCTTGCACCAAGGGCGGAGCAGCAGGGTAAAGTGGGCGGCGTTGATGAGGTGGTCGCCGGCCATCCGGTCCATGAGCAGCCGCGAGGAGAAGATAATGAGAAAATCCTCCGGGGCGTGCTTGTGCACAGTGAAGTCGCCAGGCAGCAGGTCAAACATGGCATGCAAGGTTGCCTCCACGTCGGCCGGGGAGACAGAGGGCCTGGTGCCGGTGATGGTGGCCACCATGCCGCACGCAAGAACCTCCTCCGCCTCCTCCATCTCGATGGACCGAGCAATGGTGACACGCACCGACGCAGAGGCGGGCGGTGGGGTGCTGCGCGGCGGAGCGGCGTCACGGGGGAGTTGGGGAGGGGGGTTGTACGGCGGGGTGCCTGGTGCTGCGCGACGGTGAGCCGCCGGAGGCTGCGGACGGTGGTCACCAGGAAGCAGCTGGATTCGTGGCCGGAGATGAGGCAATGACGGCAGCGCACGGGGTTGGTGTAGGCCCATACCCGATGCCCGGCCTCCAGGCACCTGAAGCACAGGCCGGCGACCTCCTCGGGCGACGGGCTACGACGACGGCGATGGGAGGGAGGGGTGGCCGCACGTCGTGCGCGCGGGCGACGGTTCCTCCGCCGCGGCTGCTGGAATCCATCGGCGTCGAGCACAGGGCCTCCATTGACGCGGTGGACCTCCGAGCGTGGTCCCAGGCGAGCGGCGGCCGGAACGTGGGCGGCCGGCGCGGTCGAGCGGAGCGGCACCAGGGCCGAGGAAGCAGGGGCCGGGCGCGGCGCGACCGGCGAGGGGGGGAGCGTGGGGCCGGCGGGGTGCTGACGACCTCGCGGTAGGAGCGTGAGTCAGAGGACTCGCCCGCAGAACCGCTCCAGCGGATGCGACCGTCGGGGCTGGCGTCGCCGGAACGGGCATGAGCGGAGGCCATGGCTAGGGGGGAAGGGAAGGGTAGGGAAGGAGGGCTACCGGTGGGGATTCGACAGCGGCGAGGCTGGTGGGGGGCTAGGCTAGGCTAGGGAGCGGGTAGGGGAGCGGGACTGCTTCAGACAAAAGTCAGTACCTAGAACTCGCCAATTGGAGTTGCGAAACTTGGGGACTACACCCAGTGGGTGCGCTAGCACGCCCCCACAGAGAGGAACAAGAAAACAAAGACAAAGGAGAAAGCATACCCGGATGGCTGCCTGCGATGCCAGGTGCGCCTTGGTGCAGTTCAGGATAGCGTCGCTCTCAGCTCGCAGCTTTGTTTGGACATCCAGAAGCGCCTGGTTCAGCGGGCCCGTGCCGCCTCCTCACACCCACCCAATGGGCGCGGCGCATGACGCTTCGGCATCTGGATCGTCGAGCTGGCGGTGCCAGTCTCCAAGGGGCGTGGTGCCGAAGTCGCCTTCTCAAGACAGCGGCGCGTTGGCGAGCCAACTTGAAGGAGTAGCCTTGCCACGGCCTCATCTTCAGTCGGCGGCAAGGGCGGGTCTGCCGGCTATTTGCCTTGCACGCTCCTAGACGGCGGTGGGGGCGGCAGTGGCGGCACGACCGCGTCCGGCATGGAGGCGTCGCCGCTGCTTCTCTCCACGATCAGGAGCTCGCCGCCGGCTTCCCCTGACTGCCCCGTGAACTCCGGGGGCGGCAGCACAGAGTTCAGAGGGGTGACGAACACCGCCGGCTGCCGATGCGCAACTTCCTTAGCCTGCCGCCTTGCCGCAACGGCGGCCTCGGCCTCCTCCAGCTTTTTCAGGGCGGAGTCCTCCGGCTTCTCGGCCTTCGCTTTCTCCCGGCGGGCGGCCTCTTCCTCTTCGCGCTTCTCCTGCACGTTCCGCTCTGTCGCCTCCCGGAGGTCGGCGGCGGGGTCAATCCGCCGAGTAGTGGCAGACGTCTCCGCCGACCCCATAACGGAGGCGGCGGCAACCCTCTCAAGAGTGAGGGGAGCCCTGAAGTGAGGGAAGCATATGAAAGACTCAGACAAGATCAACAAAGAGAAAATAAAGATAAGGGACGGAGGCGCTTACACAGAGACCAGCGGCAGCTTCTTCACTTCCTTGCGGAAGCGGTTGGCTTTCGCGGCCGCCTCTTCCCGCTTGGTCACGGCGGCCGCTCCATTAAACTTCTTCGACTGGCCACCAAGCGTACTCGGCCCGGCCCGGCGCTTCTTCGCGCCGCCTTGAGCGTCCAAGACGGCGGAGGAACTCACGCCTGGCTGGCCAGCCTTTGGTTGGTGACGCGGGGCGACTTCCCCCTCAGCGTCGTCATCAGGCCAGTTGGCGAAAGTGGTCGTAGGCCTGGAGCCGCCTGCTTCCCCTCCTCCTCCCTCTGCGTCGGCCTCCATGGCCACCGCCCCCAAGTCAGGATCGTCGATGTCGCTCTCCGCCCGATCGGGGACAAACTGCCGAGTCGGCCCCATGGTGCCGGCCGAAGGAGGGACGAGAGGGTTCTAATTCAGAACCAAAAACGGTCAGACTGGACAAGTCGGACTCGGCAACAAAAGAAACAGAAGAAGAGGGAAGACGACTTACAATAGGCGGGGGGTTGGCGCGTGAGTACAGCTCCTTGCCGAATCGCCAATCCACCGAGAGACCGCAGTTCGCGATGTAGTTCACCGTGTTCGCTACCTCCACGTGAGGCTTGTCCTTGGAACACATCCGACTCGGGTCCTGATGACCGCTCATCTGGCAGATCAGGTGAGGTCGGCCTTGGAGTGGGAGGACTCGGCGCGCCACGAAGGCGGCCAGCAAGTCAGCCCCGGTCAAGCCCTCCGACTGCGTCAGCACTCGGAGTCGCGCGACGGCGGCGGCACCAACAGGAGACAACGTCTTGGCTCGGTGTGACTAGCTGGGGAGCCTTCCAGCCGGTGCCCCGGCTTCGTAAGCCGGCAGGTTGACCCAGTCGCCTTCTGGGGTGACGTTCTTCACATAAAAGTAGGACCGCTGCCACATCTTCACCGACTTAGTCAGCGCGATGGTGGGAAAAGGGTTGTCGGCCACTGATCTCCGCATCGCGATAAACGCCCTGCACTGGGTCGGCACGCCGGCGACGTGTGTGCTAAGCTTGGACTGGAAGAACTCACCCCAGAGCTCGATGGTGGGGAGGACGCCGAGGAAGCCTTCGCACAGGGTGGCGAAGGCAGCCAGCAGCACCACCGTGTTCGGAGTAAGGTGGTGCGGCTGGAGCCCGTGGAACTCCAAGAAGGAGCGGAACAAGCCGCTCGCCGGCAGCCCCAGGCCACGCATAAGGTGCGAGCGGAATATGACCCGCTCGCCCTCCTCCGGCGCCGGCGATATTTCCCCCTCCGGCGCGAGGCGGACCCGCACTAAGCCCCTGTCGGGCAGCTGCCATGTCTTGTGGAGGATCTCGACATCGTCGTCATTGACCTCGGAGCCGTCCCACACTCCGGAGCGCACAGCAGGAGGTGCGGCGGCGGAGGAAAAGCTCATCGCTGCGGGCGCGGCGTGGTTCAGAGCAGCGGCGGCGAGAGGAAGAAGAAGCAAGAAGGAGCGTAAGGGAGTAGGGAGGATGGGCGTGCGTGCTTCGCCGCCCCCCCCCCTCCCCCCGCCTACTTGTAGGCTCGTGGGCTGAGAAGCCGAGGGGCGGTCATGGGATTAACTGCGCCCAGGACCCCACGACCCCCACAATTTACCACACGAAGTTACCACGTGCAATAACCGCGCGGGAACCCCAACCGTCCGCACGGCCACAACGGATCTGTTCACATGCCGAGGCGCAGTAGTGGCGGGCCCCGCCTGTTGGCCTGTCCCGTCGCGCGCGTGGGTGGGCAGACTAGCTCAGCCACGTGGCGCCTCGCGACAGGTCCACAACGGGCGGCCACCCGGAAGCTTATCAGGCACGCCGCCTGGACTCCGCCGCGGCGTTCAAACTTTTTAGGGGCAAGTCGGCCTTAAGCAAGTCCGGCTCCAACTAGTCGGCTTGACAGAAGACGGCTAGCGAGGCCCAGATCCAACCACCGGAAAGAAGAAACTGTTGAGGCTCCTCGACATATCGCCCTCGGTACCTCACCAGCTTCGGGGACTACTATCAGAGTAATGGGCCACGGGTAGGCTAACCCAGGCCCAGAACCTTTCAAGGCATCGGGGCAGGCTGCACCCCTCAAGACCTCAGGACAAAGAGCGGCCTTCCGAGAGTCGGCTGCGAGGCATCCGACTGCCCACTCGCGGCCGAGTCCCAGGGACGACTTCAGGATGAGTCGACTCCTGACTGGCGACTTCCAGAGAAGCCGGCCTTGGGGAGTCGGCCCGCGACGCCAACAACCCCCATGCCCTCATAAAGAGGGACGGGACGGGGAGTGGCCACAGTAAGGTCCACTCCCACCCCTTTCCAAGGGCAGGCGTGGCTACAGTACGACGTACCCGCGGAGATCTCCGCGGGGCGCGACACTGTTGCCATGCCGGCCCTGACGTCAGCCCCAGAGGGCGGAGTCCTGTGCCCACGACGGCCTGCTGGTACGACCCAGGGACGATGGGTCCCACTAGTCGGCGGGCGTACGGAGGACGGCGAGAGCGCCACCAGTCGGCCCGGTTGGGAGTCGGCCCCCAGGAGTCGGCCGGCCCCTCCCACGTGCCCCACGTGCCATTAACCAGACGCGACAGGGAGTGGCCACAGTGATCACCCGCCAGACGGCGGGGCTGTCGCCATGACCCCATGACCGAGCATGCGTCATTAGAGGCACGGCTACAGTAATCTACGGCCGGCAAGACCCGCCCGCGGCGGACGCGGCCTGTCGGCTCCGTACCAAGCCAGTCGGCGGGCCCCAGGAGTCGGCGGATAAGACGGCGGCCAGAGAGACTGATGGCTGGGCCTACGTCCAGCCGGATTACCATTGTACCCCTGGGGGGTAGGCCTATATAAACCCCGTAGGGCACCCATGCAAAGGGTTGGAATCCATTAGCACTAGACCAGATCATATAGGAAGGAGAGAGCTAGCCTAGCCTTCTCCTACCTCCAGGAAACAGCTCAAGGAGCAACCGTGTACACACTTTGCCATAGTGATCATGCGGAGACCCCGCAGAGCAGCAGTAGGGGTATTATCTCCACGGAGAGCCCCGAAGCTGGGTAAGATTCGCTGGCGTGCATGCCTTCGCCTTATCCCGTTTCCAGGCACCGGCGACGTTCTACTCGCCCCCACCATGATAAGCCATCCTTTGGCATATGTCGCACCCAACCCCCGACAATATTATTCAATAAGATTTCAGCTTCATCTGGTGTTCTTTCCCTGAAAAGAGAACGAGCACAACTATCCAGGTAATCTCTGGAAGCATCGGTTAGTCCATTATAAAAGATATCAAGTATTTCATTTTCCTTAAGAGGATGATCAGGCAAAGCATTTAGTAACTTGAGAAGCCTCCCCCAAGCTTGTGGGAGATTCTCTTCTTTAGTTTGCACAAAGTTGTATATTTCCTTTAAAGCGGCTTGTTTCTTATGAGCAGGGAAATATTTAGCAGAGAAGTACTAAATCATATCCTGGGGACTACGCACACAACCAGGATCAAGAGAATTAAACCATATCTTAGCATCACCCTTTAATGAGAATGGAAATATTTTAAGGATATAAAAGTAGCGAGATCTCTCATCATTAGTGAACAGGGTAGCTATATCATTTAATTTAGTAAGATGTGCCACAACAGTTTCAGATTCATAACCATGAAAAGGATCAGATTCAACCAAAGTAATTATATCAGGATCAACAAAGAATTCATAATCCTTATCAGCAACACAGATAGGTGAAGTAGCAAAAGCAGGGTCAGTCTCATCCTAGCATTTAGAGATTGCTTATTCCATTTAGCTAATAACCTTTTGAGTTCATATCTATCTTTGCCGGCTAAAATAGCTAAAGAAGCTTCTTGATCAAATAAATAACCCTCAGGAATAACAAGTGATTCTTCATCATCACTTTCATCTTCATAATCAGATTCAATATTTTCAATCTCTCTAGCCCTAGCAAGTCGTTCCTCAAGAAAATCACCAAGTGGCATAGTAGTATCAGGCATAGAGGTAGTTTCATCATAAGTATCATGTATAGCAGAAGTAGCATCATCAATAACATGCGACATATCAGAACGAATAGCAGAAGCAGGTTTAGGTGTCGCAAGCTTACTTATAACAGAAGGTGAATCAAGTGCAGAGCTAGATGGCAGTTCCTTACCTCCCCTCGTAGTTGAGGGATAAATTGTTGTCTTAGCGTCTTTCAAGTTCTTCATAGTGTCCAGCAAATATAAATCCCAAGTGACTCAAAGAATAGAGCTATGCTCCCTGGCAACAGCGCCAGAAATTAGTCTTGATAACCCACAAGTATAGGGGATCGCAACAGCTTTCGAGGGTAGAGTATTCAACCAAATTTATTGATTCGACACAAGGGGAGCCAAAGAATATCTCAAGTATTAGCAGCTGAGTTGTCAATTCAACCACACCTGGAAACTTAGTATCTGCAGCACAGTGTTTAGTAGCAAAGTAATATGATAGTAATGGTAATTGTAACAAAAGAGTAACGAAAGCAAAGTAATGTTTTTGGTATTTTGTAGTGATTGTAACAATAGCAACGGGAAAGTAAATAAGCGTAAACCAGTATATGGAAAGCTCGTAGGCATTGGATCAATGATGGATAATTATGCCGGATGCGGTTCATCATGTAACGATCATAACATAGGGCGACACAGAACTAGCTCCAATTCGTCAATGTAATGTAGGCATGTATTCCGAATATAGTCATACGTGCTTATGGAAAAGAACTTGCATGACATCTTTTGTCCTACCCTCCCGTGGCAGCGGGGTCCTAATTGAAACTAAGGGATATTAAGGCCTCCTTTTAATAGAGAACCAGAACAAAGCATTAGCACATAGCGAATACACGAACTCCTCAAACTACGGTCATCACCGGTAAGTATCCCGATTATTGTCACTTCGGGGTTAACGGATCATAACACATAATAGGTGACTATAGACTTGCAAGATAGGATCAAGAACACTCATATATTGATGAAAACATAATAGGTTCAGATCTGAAATCATGGCACTCGGGCCCTAGTGACAAGCATTAAGCATAGCAAAGTCATAGCAACATCAATCTCAGAACATAGTGGATACTAGGGATCAAACCCTAACAAAACTAACTTGATTACATGATAAATTTCATCCAACCCATCACCGTCCAGCAAGCCTACGATGGAATTACTCACGCACGGCGGTGAGCATCATGAAATTGGTGATGGAGGATGGTTGATGACGACGACGACGAATCCCCCTCTCCAGAGCCCCGAACGGACTCCAGATCAGCCCTCCCGAGAGGTTTTAGGGCTTGGCGGCAGCTTCGTATCGTAAAACGCGATGATTTCTTCTCTCCTATTTTTTTCTCCCCGGAAGCAGTTATATAGAGTTGGAGTTGGAGTCGGGGGGCTTCCAGGGGGCCCACGAGGTAGGGGGCGCCCTCTAGGGCGCGCCCCCCACCCTCGTGACAAGGGTGTGGACCCCCTAGTCTTCATCTTTGGCGAGAATTTTTTATTATTTATTGTAAGATATTCCATGGAGTTTTAGGTCATTCCGAGAACTTTTGTTTTCTGCACATAAAACAACATCATGGCAATTCTGTTGAAAACAGTGACAGTCCGGGTTAGTTCCATTCAAATCATACAAGTTAGAGTCCAAAACAAGGGCAAAAGTGTTTGGAAAAGTAGATACGTTGGAGATGTATCACCTACTAGATTGATCTTTCTTGCAATGGGAGAAGTGCTTCGCTTTGGGTTCAATCTTGCGGTGTCCTTTCCCGGTGACAGTAAGGGCAGCAAGGCACGTATTGTATTGTTGCCATCGAGGATAACAAGATGGGGTTTTCTTCATATTGCATGAGTCTATCCCTCTACATCATGTCATCTTGCTTAAGGCGTTACTCTGTTTTTAACTTAATACTCTAGATGCATGCTGGATAGCAGTCGATGAGTGGAGTAATAGTAGTAGATGCAGGCAGGAGTCGGTCTACTTGTCTCGGATGTGATGCCTATATACATGATCATACCTAGATATTCTCATAACTATGCTCAATTCTGTCAATTGCTCAACAGTAATTTGTTCACCCACCATAGAATACTTATGCTCTTGAGAGAAGCCACTAGTGAAACCTATGGCCCCCGGGTCTATCTTTATCATATTGATCTCCTACTATTTATTTACTTTGCTATTTACTTTGCCTTTATTTTACTTTGCATCTTTATCATAAAAATACCAAAAATATTATCTTATCATATCTATCAGATCTCACTCTCGTAAGTGGCCCTATAGGGATTGACAACCCCTATTTGCGTTGGTTGCGAGGATTTATTTGTTTTGTGCGGGTACGAGGGACTCGCGCGTAGCCTCCTACTGGATTGATACCTTGGTTCTCAAAAACTGAGGGAAATACTTACGCTACTTTGCTGCATCATCCCTTCCTCTTCGGGGAAAACCAACGCAGTGCTAAAAGAGGTAGCAGTGTTATTCGTCGCAAGTTTCTTCATTCTAACAATCTTTCTGAGTTTCTTGACTTGACTGATATTCATGGACATCTCATTTGCCCATATGCAAAATAGGTCGAACATTGGATCTAAGCCTCTTGCAGCAGGACCTACATGTGCAAGACCAAATTATAAGAAACCTAAATATTAGAATGATTCCTGCAACAACACAATAATGTGTGATGTCTACTATGCAACTTTATTCTTGTAGACACGTGTTGGGCCTCCAAGCGCAGAGTTTTGTAGGATAGTAGCAATTTTCCCTCAAGTGGATGACCTAAGGTTTATCAATCCGTGAGAGGTGTAGGATGAATATGGTCTCTCTCAAACGACCCTGCAACCAAATACAAGAAATCTCTTGTGTCCCCAACACACCCAATACAATGACAAATTATATAGGTGCACTAGTTCGGCGAAGAGATGGTGATAAAAGTGTAATATTGATGGTAGAGATGTATTTTTATAATATGAATAAATAAAAACAGCAAGGTAGCAAATAGTAAACGGGCACAAAGAACGGTGTTGCAATGCTTAAAAACAAGGCCTAGGGTCCATACTTTCGCTAGTGCAATCTCCCAACAGCGCTAACATAGTTGGATCATATGATTATCCCTCAAAGTACAGCAAAGAATCACTCCCGAGTTCCTATTAGCGGAGAAAAAAGGTAGGAATTGTTTGTAGGGTGCAAAGCCACCTCAAAGCTATTCTTTCCAATCAATCTATTCTAGAGTTCGTACTAAAATAACACAAAGCTATTGTTTCCGTTCGATCTATCCTAGAGTTCATACTAGAATAACACCAAAGCAGATTCATATTCATAATACTCAATCCACACAAAGAACTATAAAGAGATCCCAAAGTTTCCGTCAGAGAAAAACGTGCATCAGCCCCTATGCATAGATTACCCCAATATCACTGCGGGAATCTGCGAGTTGAATGCGATAACATATATCAAGTGAATCAATAAGATACCCCTATTGTCACCTCAAGTATTCATACCGCAAGACATATATCATGTGTTCTCATCTCTGAATATTCAATCCGACAAGACAAAACTTCAAAGGGTAAAGATTCAATTCATCACAACAAGAGTATAGATGGGAGAAACATCATATGATCCGACTATATTAAGAAAGCCCATGATATAGATCACAAGAGAGAGAGAGAGAGAGATTAAACACATAGCTACCGGTACAAACCCTCAGCCCCGAGAGTGGACTACTCCCTCCTCATCATGATGGCTGCCGGCATGATGAAGATGGCCACCGGAGATGATTCCCCCCTCCGGCAGGGTGCCGGAACGGGTCTAGATTGGTATTCGGTGGCTATGAAGCCCTGCGGCAGTGGAACTTCTGATCTAGGTTAACCCTGAAGGGTTTCGGAATATTTGGGAATTTATAGTGCAAAGAGGGGGTGCGGGAGGCCACCGAGGTGGGCACAACCCACTTGGACACACCAGAGGGGCCTAGCGCGCCCTGGTGGGTTGTGCCCCCCTCGAGGCACCCCCCCCCCAGGTGCAGCTCTGGCCCATTGGGTTCCTTCTGGTCCAAAAATATATCTCCAAAAAGTTTCACGGTGTTTGGACTCCGTTTGATATTGATTTTTTGCGATGTAAAAAACAAGCAAAAAACAGCAACTGGCACTGGGCACTGGGTCAATAGGTTAGTCCCAAAAAATGATATAAAGTTGCTATAAAATGAATGTAAAACACCCAAGATGATAAAATAACAGCATGAATACTTCATAAATTATAGATATGTTGGAGACGTATCAGCATCCCCAAGCTTAGTTCCTACTCGTCCTCGAGTAGGTAAATGATAACAGAAATAATGTATGAAGTGGGAATGCTAGCAAAGTGCATAAGTTTGATCAATGATAATTTCAATCACTTTTCCTAGCATCATAACAACAATTCTTTCTTATGAAACTTCTCATGTTATAGTGGCAACAAATTCACATGTTAAGGTTCAAACAATGAATTCTCTTGAAACCCAACAACCTATGTTCTTAGTCACCAAGCAATTGCAATTCAACTGATTCAATGGAGTTTAAGTAAGAGCTCCACATACTCAACCATCATATAGTCTTCTATGATTGCTAACACTCATCTTGTACACATGAGCAAAATGTTTCAATTGGACACATAGAAAGATAGGGACTTATTGTTTTGCCTCCCAACGTATTCACCTCAAGGGTGATGTCAACAATAATAACTCATGCTACCCATATTCAACTGGATATATGTGCCTAGATCTTTCCTCACCACATGATGCTTGCCAAAGGAGAAAAATAAAAAGGAATAGAGACAAAAACTTTGACTCTTTGCATAAAAGTAAATACATAAAAGTAAAAGATAGGCCCTTCACAGAGGGAAGTAGGGATTTGTAGAGATGCCAGAGCTCAAAGCAAAAATTGAGAGATAAAAATATTTTGAGAGGCATACTTTTCCCACCAACGAAAACGACTTAGAGCTCCCAACACTTTCCATACTAGATATATCATAGGCAGTTCCCAAACAGAAAATAAAGTTTATTCCTTTTTCCACCATACTTTCGCTTTCCATGGCTAGCCGTATCCACGGGTGCCCTCCATACCAACACTTTACAAGGAATTTATTATTTGACAACATAAAGTAAAATCATTTTTCATTTCAAGACTGGGCATCCCTAATACCTTTGCCTTACTCTCGTGCAATGACAAGTGAATAAACACTCATCGTGAGAATAATACATCTAGCATGGAAAATATTGACCACCCCTCACCGCCTCGCGAGCGGTATGACCACACAAAAGAGAAATTTATTTTTGAAAATTAGAGATGGCACATACAAATTTGCTTAGAATGGCACGGAAATACCGCATATAGGTAGGTATGGTGGACTCTTGAAAATAATATTTGGGTTTAAGGGTTTTTGGATGCACAAGTAGTATCTCTACTTGGTGCGGAATTTTTGGCTAGCAAAGATGGGGGCAAGCACCACATGTTGAAGGATCTAGTCAGAACATTTGAGGGCACTTGAAAACGGCCTGGAGGGTTAACTGAATTACAACATTTTGTTCAGAAACCGAATGAAACTTTGAGGGGTTACATCCAGAGATGGACTACTCTTCATCATAGAGTAGAAAATGTGTCACAACACCAAGCAGTCTGTGTCTTCAAGGAGGGTGTTCGGTACACAGAGCTTAACCTAAAATTCGGTCGAACAGGAGATGTGACCTTGGCTTAAATGATGGAAATAGCCACTTGGTACGCTAACGGCAAAGAGGAAGACCGACTCCGCAGTGGCAAGAATAAACCAGTCGCCCAGGACACCAGAGGAGGGAATTCCAGTGGAAGCAGAACCGCAAAGCCGAACCCGCAGGCCCTGGTGAGGCCGCAGTTGTGACCCAAGGAAAGTTCAAAGGGAAACCCAAGGGGCCGTGGATCCCCAAGAAAGTCAAGGATCAAGCGGGAAATGATGCGCTAGATTTGTCGTCTCATATACACACTAATAAGGATGAAGAAGGAAATCTGATTTATCCCAAGCATACCACTCGACAGTGTCGACTCCTAATTCAGAGCTTCTGAGAGGGTCAGCCCAGTGAGAAAGAGAAGGAATCTGATAAGGATGAGGACAAAGAGGAGGATGATGGTTACCGCAATGTCAATGGCACTTTAGTGATTTTTGCTGACATCGAGAGCAAAATTTGACTGAAAGTCATCAACAGAGAAGTGAACATAGTTGCCCCGGCAACAACGACATATCTAAAGTTGTCAAAAACTCCCATTACATTTGACCGGTCCGATCACCCAGTGCACGTTGCTACTCTCGAGCGGCAAGCGTTGGTGATTGACCCAGTCGTTGGGGGCACCCGATTGACCAAGGTTTTGATGGATGGTGGCAGCGGTCTGAACCTTTTGTATGCTGAGACCCTCCGAGGAATGGGCATCCTGATGTCCAAACTCACCGAGAGAAACATGATATTCCATGGAGTCATCCCAGGAAACAAAGCTGATTCACTCGGTCAGATCATTCTTGACGTGGTTTTCGGTGATTCAATGAATTATCATAAGGAAAAGTTAACATTCGAAGTGGTGGACTTCCATAGTGCTTATCATGCGATTCTGGGTCGGACCGCATACGCTCGTTTCATGGCTCGACCATGTTACGTGTACCTCAAGTTGAAGATACCCGGCCCCAGAGGTGTGATCACAGTCACGGGAAATCGGCAGAGAGCAGAAGAGTGCCTCCAGAAAGGCTCAAAAATTGTCGATGAGCAGATGGCAGCAGTAGAAATGGAAGAGTACAAGAAGACTGCTGACCCGAGTGATTTGTTGCGTGCTAAGAAGCCTACTTCAGAGTCTGCATTTCAGTCATCCGGTGAAACAAAGTCCGTGCACATTCATCCGACCGATCCCAATGATGCTCCGACTCATATATCAGCAACACTCGACAGCAAATAGGAAGAAGCGCTCATCTAGTTCCTCCGTGAGAACTGGGACATCTTCGCATGGAAACCGTCTAACATACCGCGTGTACCCAGGGGACTGGCTGAGCACCGTTTGCGAGTCGACCCAAAAGTAAAACCTGTCAAAGAGTATCTTCGTCGGTCTGCCGTGGAGAAATGGAAGGCCATTGGTGAGGAAGTGGCTCGGCTTCTGGCAGCTGAGTTCATCCGGGAGATATACCACTCCGAGTGGCTCGCCAATGTCGTCATGGTCCCCAAGAAAGATGACTCACTTCGTATGTGCATCAATTTCAAGCACATCAATCAGGACTGCCCAAAAGATCATTTCCCTCTCCCCTGAATCGACCAAATTGTCGACTCAACTGCGGGGTGTGAGCATTTGTCCTTTTTGGATGCATATTTCGGGTACCATCAGATCCGACTGTATGGACCCGATGAAATAAAAACTACCTTCATCACCCCATTCGGGTGTTTTGTCTATGTTACCATGCCTTTTGGTCTCAAAAATGCTGGCGCCACATTCATTTGCATGATTCAGAAATGTCTGCTCACTCAAATCAGTCGAGATGTGGAAGCATACATGGACGACATCGTGGTCAAGTCACGTAAAGGTTCCGACCTACTGACTGACCTTGCTGAAACATTTGCCAACTTGAGAGATATGATATCAAGCTTAATCCGTCAAAGTGCACATTCGGAGTCCCAGGCGGAAAGTTACTCGGTTTCCTCATTTTTGAACGAGGGATCGATGCAAACCCAGAGAAGGCCAGAGCAATCCTCCGAATGAAATGCCCCATGCGCGTGCACGACGTTCAAAAGCTCACTGGTTGTTTGCCTGCGTTGAGCTAATTCATCTCCCATCTGGGTGAAAAGGCATTGCCTCTTTACCGATTGATGAAAAAGTCTGACAAGTTCGAGTGGACTCCTGAAGCCGAAGCAGCGTTTGGAGAGCTCAAAGCCATGCGTTCCACCCAGCCGGTGCTTGCTGCTCCAGTCAGCAAAGAGCCTCTACTACTATACATTGCAGCCACTGGACAAGTCGTCAGCACAGTGCTCACGGTCGAATGGGAGGAAGAAGGCAAATCTTACAAAGTTTAGCGTCCAGTATATTATATTCCTGAAGTCTTCACTCCGTCCAAGCAGAGATATCCGCATTATCAGAAGCTTGTCTATGGAATTTACTTGACCGCGAAGAAAGTTGCACACTACTTTTCATATCACTTAGTTTCAGTCGTCAGCGACGCTCCATTGTCAGAAATTCTGAACACTAGAGATGCAACTGGTCGAGTGGCAAAATGGGAAATTGAACTCCTTCCATTGGATATCAAGTTCGAGGCAAAGAAAGTGATCAAGTCCCAAGCAATAGTAGATTTCCTTGCCGAGTGGATTGAACAGTAGCAACTAACTCAGATTCACTCAGAGCATTGGACTATGTTCTTTGATGGGTCCAAGATGTTGAATGGCTCTAGTGCTGGTGTAGTTCTGGTATCTCCTAGAGGCGACAAGCTCAGCTATGTCCTTCAAATTCACTTTGATTCCTCAAACAATGGAGCTGGGTATGAGGCACTGTTGTATGGGTTGTGTATGGCTATCTCACTCGGCGTCCATCGCCTAATGGTCAACGGCGACTCAGACTTAGTGGTCAATCAAGTAATGAATGAATGGGGTATCAGGAGTCCAGCCGTGATTGGTTACTGCAATGCAGTAAGGAAGCTAGAAAAGAAGTTTGAGGGGTTAGAGCTCCACCACATACCCCGAATCAAGAATCAAGCCGCTGATGATCTAGCAAAGTTGGGTTCCACTTGGAAACCTATACCCAACAACGTGTTTTTGGAGCATCTACATACCCCATCAGTCCAAGAAGATCCTTTCACAGAGGAGCCCCCGCAACCGAAAAGTTCTATCGATCCGACTAAGATTGAAGTCCCGGCCGTGGTTGACCTAATCATGGAAGTTTTGGTAATCACCCCCAACTGGACAGTACCATATATTGCGTATCTACTTAGGAAAGAGCTTTCAGAAGATGAAGATGAGGTCCGTCAGATTGTATGTCGATCCAAAGCATTCACGGTGATAGGTGTCAGCTTTACAGAGAAAGTGTCACCAGGGTCGCTCAACGATGTATTACACCAGAAGAAGGTCAAATGATTCTAAATGATATCCACTCGGGAACCTGTGGTCACCATGCGTCCTCTCGGACCATCGTGGCCAAAGCATACCGAGCGGGATTCTATTGGCCGCGTGCAAATGAGATGGCAAAAGATATAGTCGACAAGTGTGAAGGCTGCCAGTTCTACTCGAACATGTCTCACAAGCCTGCATCTACCTTGAAGACTATTCCACTCGTCTGGCTGTTTGTTGTTTGGGGATTGGACATGGTTGGGCCTTTCAATACCAGCATAAGTGGTTTCACTCATTTGCTTGTGGCAGTCGACAAATTCACCAAGTGTATCGAGGCCAAGCCTATCAAGAATCTTGACTCAAGCAATGCCATCATTTTCATCAGAGAGTTGATATTCAGATATGGAGTCCCTCACAGTATTATCACAGATAATGGGTCCAACTTTGATTCTGATGAGTTCAAAGCATTATGTGCTTCCCAAGGCACCCAGGTCGATTACGCATCCGTTGCGCACCCGCAGTCGAATGGGCAAGCAGAAAGGGCAAATGGTTTGATCCTTCAGGGGCTGAAACCCCGAGTGATGCGTGATCTCAAGCATGCTACTGGTGCTTGGGTGACCGAATTACCATCTGTCCTATGGGGATTGAGAACAACTCCAAACCGGTCGACGGACCGAACCCCTTTCTTCATGGTGTATGGCGCTGAAGCTGTACTTCCGAGTGATTTGTTGCACAATGCTCCTCGAGTGGAACTTTTCTCAGAAGCTGAAGCTGAACAGGCATGCCAAGATGCGGTTGATCTCTTGGAGGAAGAACGTGAGATGGTTCTAATCTGGTCGACCATCTACCAACAAGACTTGTGTTGATTCCATGCTCGTAATGTGAGAAGTCGAGCATTCCTGGAAGGAGACCTTGTGCTCCGAGTGCATCAGAAGCGGCCTCATAAGCTTGCTCTGGCCTGGGAAGGCCCTTCATCGTCACCAAGGTGCTCCACAATGGGGCGTATCACCTCTACAACATAGCCATGAAGAAAGACGAGCCACACTCATGGAATGCGGAGCTGCTCCACTGTTTCTACACCTAAACACTCGGATCAACGAGTTGTAATAAGAATCATTCAGTTTGCCTATCAAAGACAAGATTTTTGCAGTATCTTAATGATTGTTATCCCGTAAACACATGTGTTCAAATCCCCCAGTGGGTGGCTTAGCCGTGAATCCGATTCGCCTAAGTTTTAAAAACACTCTGAGTGGAGAGCAATCCTCCCACTCGGAGGTGTAGCCGCGAACCCGATTTGCCTAAGTTTCAAAACCACTCCGAGTGGAGAGCAATCCTCCCACTCAGGGGCTTAGCCGCGAATCCGATTCGCCTAAGTTCAAAAATCACTCCAAGTGGAGAGCAAACCTCCCACTCGGGGGCTTAGCTACAAACCCGATTCGCCTAAGTTCAAAAACCACTCCGAGTGGAAAGAAATCCTCCCACTCGGGGGCTTAGCTGCGAACCGATTTG
>NC_057800.1:402965625-402976518 GCF_018294505.1 Triticum aestivum | reverse complement strand
GTAATCGCCTAAGTTCAAAAATCACTCCGAGTGGAGAGCAATCCTCCCACTTAGAGGCTTAGCTGCGACCCCGTAATCGCCTAAGTTAAAAAACCACTCTGAGTGGAGAGCAATCCTCCCACTCGGGAACTTATCTACGACCCTGTAATCGCCTAAGTTAAAAAACCACTCCAAGTGGAGAGTAATCCTCCCACTCGGGGGCTTAGCTGCGACCTCGTAATCGCCTAAGTTAAAAAACCACTCCGAGTGGAGAGCAATCTTCCCACTCGGGAACTTAGCTGCGACCCCGTAATCACCTAAGTTAAAAAAACACTCTAAGCGGAAAGCAATCCTTCCACTCGACGGAGCCGCGCCACAAGTACGATGTCCGCTCCATCCCAATCCGTCCGGACGATGAGGTGCAGGTCGTGTGCGGCACCTGGTGCTCACGTCCGCGACCCTCTCGTCGGAGCTACGCCACAAGTGCAACGTCTGCTCCATCCCGATCCGCAAGGGCGACGAGGTGCAGGTCGTCTATACCACCTGACGCTCATACCCGCGGCCCTCTCGTCAAAGCTGCAAGTACAATGGCCTTGGAGTCGATTCAGCAAGTGGTAAAAACAAAGCGACCATTTTCAAGAGAAAATCAAGTTCAGATAAATCCAACAAGGTTCAGAACCGTGAACAGAAGTACTTGGGCATCGGGCCCGAAGGAGTTTAACGGTTACAAAATCACTCGGCATTCCGTGGAAAATAAAAGTGTGGCATCAAGTTTGTTCACTCCTCAGGAGGAGGGCTAGCTGGCTCGACGAATTCGTCCAGATCGATTCCGTCAGCGATACGGGTAGCAGCTTCGATGAAGGTCTCCATGGAGGACTGGGATTTGATCTTCTTGGTATTGGCGACCTTGATAGCCGCCAGCTTCTCTTCTCTAGCTTCTTTGCAATGGACACGGACCAGAGACAGAGCCACGTCAGCACCGCACCGCGCAGATGACTTTTTCCACGCTTGCACTTGACCAGGGATTTCATTGAGTCGAGTCATCAGAGACTCGAGGTCGTTTTGGAGCGACACTTTTTGGCCAGAGCTTTGTGTCGATCCGCGTCATCGCTACTTTCAGTCATGCGAGATAATCCACAACGCCGGCGAGACAGGATTCCAGTCGTAGCACATTCATAGCAGCTTCATCTTTGATTGGGAAGTTAATGGGGTCTAGGCTCGTCTCAATCCGCCCCATCTCTTCCTCAAAGTTTTGACAGAATTCTACACACACACACAAGAAAATAATGAGTTGACAGATCACATGATGAGTCGGTAGTTACAAATTAGTCGGACAAGGGAAAGTACCTTCGAGCATAATGAACATCTTCTTGGCGAGCCCTCCCAGATAAGCCTCTAGGTCGTTTCTCGTCTGAGTGAGATCCCCAACCTTGTCGGTCAGAGTCACCTTGTCCTTCTTCAGCTGCACAACTTCCTTGTTGGCTTCATTGATGGCAGTCTTCAGTTTGGCGTTCTCCTCTTCCAACTTGCCTACTGAAGCCAGCTTCTTGTCAGCGAGATCGGCTTTCTCTCGCGCCGTCTTCTACGCCGCTGCAAGGTCGAGGTCCTTTTGCTCCAAAGCCTGCTTCATTTTCTCTAAAGAAATAACATTCTTCGAACGAGCTTGGAGTTGTCTGTTTTCACTACGCACATCTGTTCGAGTAGAGTCACTTGGTTCAAAGAATGAAAAGGAAAGAAGACAAAGCAAACAGTCGACAAGGTATTACCTCCCATGGCAACCGCTTCATCCTTGGCCTTTTGCAAGTTCTCTTTGGCTAGCTCCAGGTCGAGATTGAGCTGGATCTATTTTCTCTCTAAGTCAGCAAACTGAACCCCAAGTTCACAAGCTTTCTACAATCAATGAACAAGATACGTCAGTCGGCAGGAATGAAAGATCAATTACTTCTGAGCAAAAAGATACAAGTTCAAGTCATTTCAGCAAAAGGAGTTCTAAGACTACTGACGAATCAGACATTCAACAGTAGTCTCGAGGACTACACCAAGTGGGTGCACTTGGCGTGCCCCACCGGTTCAATGTTCCATTCGACATGGTCAGCCCAGTCAGGAAAAAAATGTTGTTGTTCTCAGACCACCGCTGACTGCCCACAGTCGACTGCGGTCTCGGGGACTACATCCAGTGGGTGCACTTGGCGTGCCCCCACTGGTCCGGATACCACTCGGTACAACCTGCCTGGACCGAGTGGAAGTTTACAAACAGACATTTGACAAAGACCCCCGCCGAATCAAACATTCGACGGTGGTCTCAGGGACTACACCCAGTGGGTGCACTCTGCGTGCCCCCACTGATCCAAGGATACACTAGACACGATCTAGTCGACTCAAGTGGAAAAACTATTCAGCGAAAGTTAAAGCACCTAGTGGGTGAACAGATGCAGATTCACGATAGATCCACGGACATCTTACGAATAATAAAGGAGCAGTTTTCAAGTACCATATCCTAACAGAGCAAAGATCAAGCTAAAAGATCAGTCGGGAATCAATTCACCTGGACATTGGTTTGAAGTGCAGAGCTGGCGTCATAGGCAGCCTTGCTAGCCTCGTGCACCACCTTCACTCGCTCCATCATAAGGCATGCTTGACGTATAGCTTCCTTAGCAGCACCCACTGGGTCCTCTGGGACATGATGGGTTATAAATGGTGGAGTTGGTGGAACAATCGAAGCAGCCAGTGGATCTGAGGTATGGAGTTGCACGAACGGAGCAAGGTCTTGGGCAGTCGACGCTAAAGGACAATCAGTCGACACAGGATCGGCAAATGAAACACAAGCCCGAATTGGATCTCCCGATTGCTGGATCACTGGCTCCGATGCTGGTGTTGACTGAGATACCTTGCTGGCAGGCGCCCTCCTGCTCAAGGTTCTGCCCTTTCTTCCTGTGGTCTTCTGAGGCACATCTTCATCATCATCTGGAAGATCAATGACATTTGGTGGTGCTGCAAAGGACTCGACAGCCAAAATTCAGTCGACCGATAGTACAAATTGACAAAATGAGAGTAAAATGATGGAGTTGTGCCTGCTTTGGAAGTGGCCGCATCCTCAGTCTCCTCATCGTCTTGGCCCTTTTCGATATCCATGGAGGTCACGGAAGTGGCAGCGCTGAAAGGTTCAGAACTCACTCGGTTAAGCAACAGAGTGAGTCGAAAAACACACAACAGTTTCCAAACAATGCAAGAGAGAGAGAGAGAGAGAAGGCAAAATACTTCTGTAGAGGTAACAGGGACATCCACTTTGATCTTGGGCAAGGCCATCCGAGGCTTCGAAGGGGCAGTCTTGAGCTGCTTGGCAGCCTTTTCAGTCGGCACCGGAGACAAGGTCCGAGTGCGTTTGTGCTCTTGCACCCTGGGAGGCACCGCCTTGCCACGCTCACCCGCAGGATCCTGAGACTGCTTGGATCGAGGCTCTAAGAGAGGTGGTGATTAGACTTCCTCACTGCCGCTCGAGTCATCACTATCGTCTTCGCGGTTGTCGGGAGACTGCCACTTGCCGCTCTCGTCAGTGCTCTCCATTCCCTCTTGGGCTTGCTCCCTGTTCGGCATCGAGTACATCTCAGTGTAAATCTGCAAGGCAAAGAGTCAAACAAACATCGATCAGACTCAAAGATTGTCGCAAATCAGAGTAAAAATACACTCGGTGCAAAGGTCGGACCTTTTCCGGCTCGTTTTCGGTGTCGAGGTGGGTGACTCTCTGGACCCCCTGGGGTTGTCTTTATTTCCAGTGAAGCTCTGCAGCCACTGCTCCATCGTCTCTTCGGAGACTTCCTCTGGGTCGACCCAAGCAGTGTCATTGGGGCCCGAGTACATCCACATCAGATGATCGCGGGCTTGAAGGGGTTGGATGCGTCTACTGAGAAACACTTCCAACAAATCCATGCCAGTCACGCCATCACGGACCAGTTGGACTACTCGGTCGACTAACATGGGCACCTCTCCCTTCTCTGCTGGAGTCACGATAAGCGAAGAGGGTTGGCTGACTTGGTCCATGGTGAAAGGGGGAAGGCTGGTCGACTGATCGGGAGTCGGAATGTCTCGGCAGTAGAACCAGGTCGACTGCCACCATCTAACTGAGTCGGGAAGGGTCATGGCTGGAAAAGTGCTTCTACCCCTAGTCTGAATCCCTAAACCCCCACACATTTGGATCACGTGCGTCTTCTCGTCAGCCGGATTTGCCTTCTTCACAGACTAAGAACGGCAAGTAAAGATGTGCTTGAACAAGCCCCAATGTAGTCGACAACCCAAGAAGTTTTCACACAGAGAAATGTAGGCGGCGAGGTATGTGATTGTGTTGGGGGAGAAATGATGAAGTTGGGCACCAAAAAAGTTCAAGAATCCACGGAAAAAGGATGAGGAGGCAGACTGAAACCGCGGTCGACGTGGGTAGCAAGGAGAACACACTCACCCTCCTGTGGCTGAGGCTCGGTCTCGTTCCCCGGCAGCCTCCAAGATCCATGGGCGATCAGGCCTCCATTGGCCATGTCCTCCAAGTCCTCCTTCTGGATTGCGGAGCGGATCCAGTCCCCCTGGATCCAACCAGGCGGCAGATCGGACCTTGACGACGATCCCCGACTCGTCTTCTTGCCCTTCACCGCCGCCACCTTCTTGCGCTCCAGGGCCGCCGTCTTGTCCTTGCCCATGGCGACGGAGTGCTCGCAGGTGAACGGAGATGGCGAGGAGGGCGGAGAGTGCAATTGAGAAGCAGGGGAGAAAGGGGACGATTGGATCGCACTGTGCTTTGCCTTGATCTAGACGCTATTTATGAGGCCGCTTCCGAGTGGCTGACGAGTGGGCCCGAGCGATCTAATCATATCCCGCAGCAGGCGCTCTCCCGATACGTGGTGGAAAAGGCGGCACAAGGATCGAGGCATCCTCGTTCATCCACTCCGTTTACTGCGGCGCACCCCATCCCGCGCGCTTCCCTAAAATTTTGAATCCCGTGAGATCCGGAAACCACAGAGTAACCAACCGCGCCGAAGATTTCATTCCGTATCAACACTCGAAGACTGTCAGTCGAGTTCACTTGACGACCTCTGAATCGATCGAGGCGACTGAAATAAGATCGAAACATCAACATGATTCACAGACTCAGATGAGATACCTCCGCAGTAGGGAATCGGGTCAGAATCAACTTCAGCTCTTTCTTCACTGAGACCTCAATCCATTCGGGGGCTAATGACGATGGCATGTACCTAGGGTAGGGTCATAGGCCTGACCTAGATACCTTACCCAAGGACACTGCCCTAGAGTCAAGGACATTCAAGATACAACACAAGAAACCGACTGAGATCACCAAGGGATGCAATCCACTCGACCTCAAACCTCACTCGGTAACCCCAATTCCATTTGACCCTGAATGAAGTCACTCGACCATACAAGAAACCACTCAGAATACAGAAGGCCTAAAGTCACTCAGGATGGCAACGGTCGGGCATTCAGTGTGTAGTCTTAAAGATCATTTATAGCTCTTTATAGCTAAAGTTACCAGTAACGTCCTGTCTTAATATACATTGAACCCTGTGTAACATGGGATGGCTAGGGTCCTGGCGCACTCTATAAGCCACCCCCTCCTCTGGCACAAGGGTTCGCACCCCCTATAACTCTCAGGCATAATCCAGTCGACCAGCCTCCGGGCACCAAGACCTAGGGTTGTTACTTGCTCCGAGAAGGGCCTGAACTCGTAAACCCTTGCATGCACAACCTCGCCGTAGCTAGGATCTTGCCTCCCCCTACATACCCCCTATTCTACTGTCAGACTTACTCCCACGACAACGGTGGGGCATGCCTGATATGTCAGGCATGTTCTGGACGAACGAAGTGGGATACAGGGTACGTGGGCATGTTTTGTCCGGGATGCGGTGCATGTCAGGTACAATTGTGCGAGTCGATTATTTATTGTCATACATATATCTACTACGTCTTGTTAATTAGTACATCACAAATCTAAAATTTGTATTTGCGCACGACTGGCATGTTTTTGAATATCCGCCAGTCAGGTGAGGCCAGGTCCATCCTGGTGCGTGTGTTGGGTCATTCAGCGTGAAAAAAGAGGCTTTACATGAACAAGGTCCCAGGCTTGAAAATAGAGGCACCCCCCACGCGGTAGGTCTCGGATGGCTATGCTCATTTGTTGTGCTTATCTGCTATGTGTCAAATCAATAAATTTGGTTTGAAATATTTCCCTTGAAGACTAGCCATCACTAATGATGACACTGGTTTACGTCAAAGATGGGAAGCTAATGCAGGAGGAGTCTACCGAGAGTCATGTCGTATTGTTGCATCGCACTCGGCGACGAGGGCAACCTCCTCCTCTCGTCTTTGAACTAGGATGCTTCGAGCAGGGCAGAAAGTTGTCCCCGAACTTGTCGCACCACACACCCTGTGTTGGCGGCGTGTGTTCATGCATGAGTGTGTTCATCGGCCATCCATGATTTGTAGCCAACACCGCCACCATCATCATCGTTGTCACCCGGCTTGTTCAAATCAAGGTCCGGCCATGTGCTCTGATGCCTATGCTCTGTGATGGGCTCCGATAGGGTGTGGATCAGCCATCACCCTAACAAATCGTCTTCAACGATTTTATATTGGCAAATGCCAGCGAGTAGCGAGGGACCTTTCATTGTTTATATACTAGTATCCTAATGGAGCAGTTGGTAGTCTCGCTTCCAGGTTTTTTTTCGTCCCACCGCTTTCGTCCGGTTTTTTTTCGTAGGTTAACCGTCGTAGATTTTTTTCGATGCTGGTTTCTTATTCACCGGTTTATTTACCCCTCAGCTCTTTCCTTACAAATCAGCACTTTCCAAACGTGCACGCAATCACGGATCTAAATTTACTAACTTATCCAAATCAACCGATACCTTCCATTATTACAAATTTCTTTAGGAAACAAATAATAGATTTTAAGGAAACAAATAAAAGATTTTAAAGACGCATCATACTTTACTAACAATCACTAAAAATCAAATCTAAATTAATTAACCTTACCTTAAATCACTCAATCACTTTAATTAGAAAACATTCTCTTTCCTAATTGCACCCCGCTTAGTGTGCACATAACAATCCGAAGTAATTAGAGTCACATGATTGAATCCATTTATTTAGAGCGACATGATTGCGTTCCGGGATGGAGGCCATGATTTCGTCGAGGTCGTTGCTGCCTCCTACACTCAGGGTGTGTCGCCGAGATCAAGGCGAGCAGGAGGAGCTGTGGCCACCGCCATGGTCACCCCATCGCAGGGGATGGAGCACGTCGTCGGCCTACAGCCTGTGGAGATCACTGTTGCTCTTCAGATTGCGTGGTGACCGGATCTTGCCGATGTGTCCCTCCCCGACGACCTCATGTTCACCCGGTTGGCCGGCATGGATCTCGCCACTACTGCCCTCAACTTCTCTGCCTCGAGCTCGACGGTCAGCCACCATGGATCCCCCAGCTGGAGGGTCACGTGAACCAGCCGTCCTCCCGTGCTGCAGCGGCGAGAAGGTGACATGGCTCTCCGTACACAAAGAGTGGAGTTCGGTCAAGTACTTATATACTTGGCCTCTACTACTGATCCATGTACATGGAGAAGAATAGACAACCGCTCATTCATGCTTCGTTCCACTCCTTTGCGCTACATTACTGGAGGTGACATTTTCCTATCTCTCTATGTTGTAACAAGCCTGCTGCCTGCATAGTTAATGGATTTTTTATTTAAATTTATCGTTGCTTAGTGCTTTGTTGCAATTGTTCACCCAAGATTCTTATATATAATCTGAGCGTATGTAGGCATACTTAGATTTGCTATTCCATTTTTTCTAGCGCATAGAAATAAGAGTATTGTCCAGGTTAGGTATTCAATTGAGTATGGTATTTGGATTGCTATCAGAATGTCTTTTCTATGCATGTGATTTCTCACATCTGGTTATAATATTTGTGAAGACGTGCATTGCACGTGCACTTGGAAGCGGGCCCGAGGCCCGCGCTGGACGGTGCCGACGTCGACCCGAGCCACCTCGTTCGCGTATTCTTGGAGCTGTGGCTGGTCGATTTACATGAAATTAATTCCCCCAGTTCTGATGGCAAATATAATACACATAATCCATATTGTTATGCACTAGCGTGTATGTGTGAAATAGATGGATTATGGTCCCGTACCCAATAAGATGGATATGTGTGTGTGTTAGAGAGAGAGGGAGAGGGGGATAGAGAGTGAGGAAGAGGGAGGGAGAGTGTGTGTGTGCGTGAGGATTTGATGGTAAAAAAGGTCGCCAATGTCGTAATATTGAACTCTTAAAGTTAATGTGGCCCCGTTGCAACGCACAGGCGTTCTTCTAGTACTAGTAACAAGAGTGTTTGACAAAAAACTACCACAATTAGGGCTTCCGTCCCACAGAACTACCACATTTTTAAAAGTGGCCGAAAACTACCAAAAAATTAGAATCTCGTGACTAAAACTACCACTTTCGGATAATGGCCAGTTTAGACGATTTAAACGCGTTTATGACAGGTGGGACCCGTCTGTCAGGGCTGATGTGGCAGGAAAGTCAACTCTGTTATTCTGGATCGTTAAGTTGACCGTTATGACAGGGGGGCCCACACGTCATTCTTCTTCCTCCTCTCTCTAGCATTTTAACAAACACTTTCAGTGCATGCAGGGAAGTAGGTGAGCTCTGTCGCACAAGTCGGCGATCGAGGACATCGGCGAGGTGTGGTTGCTGGCCATGGCGGATAGCTATGGCCGGCTCGGTCGAATTCGGGTCGTCGCGGCTCGCCCTCCCCGTCTTCATGCAGCCGCTGCTCGCGCTCGCCGTAGCAACCTGGCTCCTATTCGCCACAGCCCCACGCGGCAAGGAATAAGCCGCATCAGGGAGATGCAGTCGGTAGAGGGTACTGCTCGTGCCCCAGCGGCGACCCTGGCGTACAGGCCCTCCTCGTCACCGACGGCGTCCTCCTGGTGCGGGAAGGAGGTGGGGAAGGGGAGGGAGCGACCCGTGACCTGGTTGGGCACGGGCGTGGGCGCGAGCAGCAAGGAGAAGCAGAGGAGCACGAGCAACGCTAACACGACGCCAGCCACGAAGACGAGCGTGTTGTGGACGCGGCCGGCGAGCGTGCGGTTTGTGCGCCAGGGCGGGTGGGCGACGCGGCGGATTTCTCTAGTATGCATCAGCCGCCGGCTCCGATCACGGTTAACTGCTCACCGGCGTTGGGGGCGCCCGACGCGGTGGCGAAAGCTCGATAACAACGGTGAGCTTTGCGTCGTCTACCTGCTCGTGGACGATGTACACGAGGTGTTTGTTAAAATGCCAGAGAGGAGGAAGAAGAATGACGAGGAAGAAGAATGACGTGTAGGCCCCACCTGTCATAACGATCTACTGTCTGGAATAACAAAGTTAACTTTCCTGCCACATCAACGCTGACAAGTGGGGTCCACCTGTCATAAACATGTTTAAATCATCTAAACTGGCCATTATCTGAAAGTGATAGTTTTTAGTTACGAGATTCCAATTTTTTGATAGTTTTCGGCCACTTTTAAAAATGTGGTAGTTCTGTGGGGCAGAAGCCCCAATTGTGGTAGTTTTTTGTCAAACACTCTAGTAACAAAGTAGCCTCAAGAATTCTTCGCCATCATTGCAACTGTATCAGTCAAGATATTAGATATGGACAGACCGCTCGAAACCTACTGCTTGCACAGAAAAATTTATGCTGTGCCATCCGTTGAGTAGCTCAGTAAGACGCGAAATGAGGGTATGAAAACAATAGAACGATGTGCAAGTGACGTGTATGTTCTTAACGGAACGATGACAAGGGAAGCCCACTGTAGCAGATACTCTATATGTAGAGGGGATCAAGGGATACATAGGCGTGGCACCATCCATGCCTACTATCTCAGCCACCATCTTTGGACTGCTGAAATTGGCGTGTTGAGAAATGGCGTGTACCGATGAATGTGAGGGTTTACAGCCCGGCCAATTCTCGCCCACACACTCTGGTGATAACCCGATGTTACAGGAGCATGATACATCAACTTCAACAGCTGTACAAAATAGATGTGTACAGAAAAGTTAGTTAGGCAATACAGTTGTGAATGCACTGCATGAACTAGTGTTTCAGTAGATGCATATGGTGGTAATGCAGCCAACAAAATGCAAATATTCAACCTATAGGGTCCTCGTGTTCTCAAACTCATGAAAGCAGAAACGAAACAAAAGTAAAAAACGAGAAAAATGCTTGTTTAGGGCAGGGAAACTAACATGAAAGTACATGAATGTCTGAATTATGTTGCGTCTCCACCTGCATGAGAAAGCAAGCATGGCACTGATGTGAGTTTAGATTCAAAATCTTCTTTAAATAGTTCAGCAAGAAGTGAATGCACATACGAGAAAAGTGATACGATCATAAGAAAGCCAAGGGTAATTTCAGCATTTGAACAAAGGAGGCTGATCATAGTGTTGTTTGTCTCCACCCACAAACAAGGCTCCTCCATGTACCTCCTAAAGATAGAGATTAAAAAAATCAGTAATTGCAAGCGTTGATACAAAGGTGCAATTTAATTGTAGAAATCAGCAACTTGCCTGTAGAATGAGGAGCGCGCAAAATTTCGCCTCAGAAATCTAGCAACATGATCAAGTGCCCAGCAAAGCACAGGCAGTAGAACAACTGAACAAAAGAAAAATGAAACTGCTAAGGCAAGAACAGAGGTTAGACTCGCATAATTAAAAAAGCAGGAAAAGGAAGTGTGGCTTACTCTTAAAGCGTACATTTGATGTGAACATCATAAGAGAGAACATCAAATGAACAAAGTCCTTGGCTACAATTATAGACTGCAGCCAAGGCTGAATTGCAGGCATGTTCCATGCTCTTGGTTTCTACAGGCAGAGGGCGGCGGG
>NC_057800.1:402886481-402965294 GCF_018294505.1 Triticum aestivum | reverse complement strand
GTGAGAAATCGTGGGAATTTGGCAAAAAAATAGAAAAACACGCTATATCTATTCATTCAGATAAGCAGACACCTACCCCATAAGTGCAGTATAAAGAATATGCTGACGAGCATATTGTTCCTAGCAACGAAAGTCTATATGCTTTGCTTGCGACATCTTTCGGTAGAATTGGAAGGATTCCAAGACTAGCAACAATCAGTACCTGCAAAACCGCAGTTCATAACACCATATTTCACTATGACACTGTAACAACATATATTAAGAGACAATAATATAGGGTCATGACATTTGTTTTTGCTTGTGAAGCTACTTGGCATATACGATATCAGTAGTTGAGTGGCTCACGCATATGAAAAAGAGCGACCAGGGCCTAAGAACAAAATTTGTAATCGGCAAAAGAAGTGAAATGTCTAAAGAGAATGGAACATAAGACGATAATAACACAACTTGTGCTCACAGCAAGTAGATTATGAATATGCTTTTCTACATTGAAGGGCACAAGGTAGCTATCCATACCCAAGCATTGATAGAGAAATGTATGGTTCGTCCATCGAACCGTAAAGAGTTTCCCGTCCTTTCTGTTGGTGCTGGTTGCGATGCACCAGTTGATCTCGCACTAGATCCTGCATAAAAAAGAAGAAGCAAAAAACAGTTATGAATCTGTAGAGTTCAGACTCATGTGATATGATAGAAAACACAGTGACAGTTCTTTTCCAGTTAGTTCCAATTGCCATTCCAAAAGTAGTTTATTCAGCACTAGAGTTGTGTTTTTAAAAGGGGGCAACTTTGCTGAAACCTGGCTCACTACAAAGCCGACAAGCCAAACAGGAAAACTACGGTTCTGAGAACACAGAACATATAATAATGTAGATGGTAGGAAGTAGTTCCCGGACTCCCTTGTGCCAAGAATCTTGCCACTTCCTTCAGGTGAAAAACATCAAGTGCCAAATTTTCTCGTCACCACACCTGTGTCACGAGCTCGGGAATTCTCACTGGATGGTGTAGATGAAGAACTTGCTGCTGATCTGTTGGATTGACTCGAACTTGTGGAAGACATTGGCTCAACCACCAAATCAGGGTCCTGAGATGAGATGTAAAGAAGGAAAGTTAGTAATTCCGACAGTCAATTGTCATACCCGGATTATTTTACTTGGATATGACTCAGTTTGAGAAGGTTCAATTCCAAACAGCAAATAATTTGTAAGATGAACAAGTAAAACTATCGTTACACTATCGAGAACTGGACAGAGACATTAAGGATGGTACCTAAACATACTACCAGACCAAATGGAGAACCAGCAAATAATACGCAAAAGTAATTGGACGGTAGCGACAGAACAGTCACTTTTCACTAACCAACGTGAATGGTTAAGATTTCTTTAACGAGTACAGTTTGCATCTCTCAAAAACAATGCTAATATCTAGCAGCCAGCAGTTGGACATGTCATGCTTTTGGACAGGAAAGAAAAGCAAGTTGAACATGTAAGATACAAAGGCAATAAATGGTTAATAAAAGTAAAACAAACTGTCAACTCTTCAAAAGCCTAACTGCGCAACTGCGAAATGGTGGTGTTGTGGTGAGGAAAACGTGAGAAGTTCGGACTGTGGATAAGGAAGCTACATCTCCCAGTACTTGCACACAATTTACCAATCCCAATTCTTTTGTCTCAACTGATACCATACAGCATCATAACTCAATCCGAAGGGAACAGTAAGCAACATGCTCAGGACTAGCATTGGGCTATTGGACATACAAAGAGATCCACCCTGTCTGAAGAAAAAAGTGCAAACACTGCATGTACCTCCTAGAGGCGAAAACTACGTGGGTCTCAGTTATTTCGTCAAAAGAAAATACAAATTGGAGGCAGCTAACATTTGGTGCACAAATGAACAGTAAAGCACAGAAGAACGTGTTAATTATGTGCTCATTAAATTAAATCTTCGCCACTGAGACGCATTAATTTGCCCTAACAATAATCCATGTGGAAGACTAACATGGGTCTCCTGATGTTTGAGTTACATTCAGCCATATCAATCAGATGAAGCACTCACAGTTCATCAAAGAAGACATTGCAATGCAGTATCAAAGTATAGGCACACCGAATTTATAAATGTGGGATAGTATAACTTAAAATGACGGCAACTGCATGGAACCAATGCCAAAATGTGACACCTGAGCCCAATGATGCCGATATCATGCAACCCCATAATACCCAATTGGTAGTACGACGTTAGCGGTGCGGCTGCTGCAACCTACATTCTTATTAACAGACAATGGGACTCAAGTCTCTAACGGCATTAAATTCAAGCCATCGACCATTTGGCAACGATTAATTCTCCCCAACACCAACACACCGGAGCTAAGTCAAACAGATCGAACTAGCAGTTATCCGCCCGATCCAAAAACCGGGGGAGGCCGTTGTCTTACGATGTATCTGTGGTAGAACTTGCGCTTGAAGTGGTCGACGACGTCGGGGCGGGAGGCGAGGTGGGGCGGGACGAGGACGTTGGACCAGTACCCCGCCCACCGCGCGTCGTTCTCGTAGTCGTACGCTCCCGCCGCGATCCGCTTCAGCTTCTGCGGATCCCCGCCGCCGGTGCTCGCGTCCGCCTCCCCCATCGCCGCGCTGGATCCTCCTGCCTCCTCTGGGGTTTGGGTTTGGAGACTCGTGATCCGGGACGAACCGAAGATGAGAGGTGACTGCAGAAATTTTCTGTTTTTTTTTACAAACTCAGAAATTTTCTGTTGGTGCGACCCAAATGGGTTGCGAGAGGGAAGACTGTTCTTCTTTTCTTGTCTCGCCAATGGCAGGGAATTGGCCGAGCAGGCCTAGGATGGCCTAAGTCCATTTCAGGAGGCCCACTCGGCTGGGCCTCAACCACGAAGCCCACTCAGCTAGGCGCACCTCGAAGTCCACTACCCTAAAAAAAGGAATTCCCTATTCGCCGCTTACTGCGGCAAGTAGTCGCCGCTTCGCACAGGGCGCAGTTCACCCTGGGCCGGCCCATTTGAGTGGTTTCGCTTCGTGAGATTAAAAAACCGCAAAAAATAATCTTGCTAGGGATCAAACCGACGATCTCCAGAAGAGTTACACGCCGCGGTAGCCAGCGAAAATGGCTCGCGGCTGTGTAGGAATAACAATGTTAAACTTGAAGAAACTAAAAGCAACGACAAAACCAAAATCCAGTTCACGGAAATTTCAAAAAACTTTTGTTCCTTCTACTGGTTCTTTCTGGTTTTTCTTCACAGTCTTATTCTGTTCTTTTATTTTTCTCGTTTTCTATGTTTTTTCTTTTTAAATATTTTTTCCTTTTTCTTTTTAAGCTTTTCAAAAAGTTCAAATATGGTTCAGAATTTTCAAAAATGTTCTTTTTGTCAAAAACTGCTCATATTTCTGAAACAGTTTTCACATTATCAAAATTTTGCTCACAATTTTCGAAAATGTTCCTGATTTTTTTTGTTTTCTTTCTTTTTCCTTTTCTTCAAAAGAAATTCAAAATATTCAAATTTTGTTCATATTTTTATAAAATGTTCAGTTTTTAAAAAAAAAATATGTGGTAGAACTTGCGCTTGAAGTGGTCGACGACGTCGGGGCGGGAGGCGAGGTGGGGCGGGACGAGGACGTTGGACCAGTACCCCGCCCCCCGCGCGTCGTTCTTGTAATCGTACGCTCCCGCCGCGATCCGCTTCAGCTTCTGCGGATCCCCGCCGCCGGTGCTCGCGTCCGCCTCCCCCATCGCCGCGCTGGATCCTCCTGCCACCTCTGGGGTTTGGGTTTGGAGACTCGTGATCCGGGACGAACCGAAGATGAGAGGTGACTGCAAAAATTTTCTGTTTTTTTTTACAAACTCAGAAATTTTCTGTTGGTGCGACCCAAATGGGTTGCGAGAGGGAAGACTGTTCTTCTTTTCTTGTCTCGCCAATGGCAGGGAATTGGCCGAGCAGGCCTAGGATGGCCTAAGTCCATTTCAGGAGGCCCACTCGGCTGGGCCTCAACCACGAAGCCCACTCAGCTAGGCGCACCTCGAAGTCCACTACCCTAAAAAAAAGGAATTCCCTATTCGCCGCTTACTGCGGCAAGTAGTCGCCGCTTCGCACAGGGCGCAGCTCACCCTGGGCCGGCCCATTTGAGTGGTTTCACTTCGTGAGATTAAAAAACCGCAAAAAATGATCTTGCTAGGGATCAAACCGACGATCTCCAGAAGAGTTACACGCCGCGGTAGCCAGCGAAAATGGCTCGCGGCTGTGTAGGAATAACAATGTTAAACTTGAAGAAACTAAAAGCAACGACAAAACCAAAATCCAGTTCGCGGAAATTTCAAAAAACTTTTGTTCCTTCTACTGGTTCTTTCTGGTTTTTCTTCACAGTCTTATTCTGTTCTTTTATTTTTCTCGTTTTCTATGTTTTTTCTTTTTAAATATTTTTTCCTTTTTCTTTTTAAGCTTTTCAAAAAGTTCAAATATGGTTCAGAATTTTCAAAAATGTTCTTTTTGTCAAAAACTGCTCATATTTCTGAAACAGTTTTCACATTATCAAAATTTTGTTCACAATTTTCGAAAATGTTCCTGATTTTTTTTGTTTTCTTTATTTTTCCTTTTCTTCAAAAGAAATTCAAAATATTCAAATTTTGTTCATATTTTTATAAAATGTTCAGTTTTCAAAAAAAAAGTTCCCGAATTCAAAAATTGTTCTTGTTACACAAAAAAGTTCAAAACTTTTGAAATGCATAAAATGTACCGGATTTCATAAAATGTTCATGTTTTCATAAAATGTTCGCGCTTCCAAATATGTTCGGGATTTTTCAAAATTGTTCTCTATTACAAATTTTGTTCTCAAGATTCAAAAAAAATTTAGTGCTTTAAAAAAATTTCATGCTTCCAAAATTGTTCGGGATTTTTCAAAATTGTTCTCTATTCCAAAATTTGTTCTCAAGATTCAAAAAATGTTCGTGCTTTAAAAAATTGTTTGCGCTTCCAAATTTGTTCTCCATTTCAAAATTTGTTCTTGAGATTTAAAAAATGTTTGTGCTTTAAAAAAAATTTCGTGCTTCCAAATTTGTTCTCTGTCTCAAAATTTGTTCTCAAGATTCAAAAAATGTTCGTTCTTTGAAGAAATGTCACAAATTCCAAAAATGTTTGGGAAATTCAAAATTTGTTTGTTTTCAGAAAATTTGTTTGTGTAATCGTACGTTCAAAAAGTTGTTCACTACAGTAACTAATTCCGGGTCGACACAACAGTCAAGTCCAGTTGTACCTTGTGCTAATTATTTTCTGTGCGGACTGTTCTAGTACAAACAATGCTAGTTAGCTGGAGTGGCTGGGAGCACGCTCTTCCAACCTGTTGGTCGCCGGTTTGATTCCTCCCAACGCTCTTCCCTCCGTTTTTGCTTTCTTTTACTTCCAGTGGTAGAGCGCAATGGGTCGGCCCATTAGGCAACCCCCTGTGCGTGGCGACGCGAGTTTGACGCAAAGAGCGTCCAATAGGAGCTCTCTAAAAAAAGGTTGAGCGTTAGGGGGTATACAGGCTGGATCCTATTCGGTGCCCTCTGCGCCTGATACAGCACAATTCGCAAATGGGCACATACCCCCTGCTCCGCTGGGCCAGCCCATCTAGATCCCATCACACCGCAAAAATATACGCTAGTACTTGGAGTCAAACCGCGTACCTCCTGCTTAATAGCAAGTGGGAGTAACTACCACGCCATCCCCAACTGCGTGCTATCTTTCATATTTTTATGTCTTTTCTTCTTTCTTTCTTTCTTTCTTTCTTATGTTTGTGTTTTTCAGTTTTTGTTTTTCCTCTTTTTCTTTTCCTTCTTCCGAGGTTCCATGAACTTTTTTCAAATCCGTGACCTTCTTATTTAAGGTTGATGTATTTTTTATCAAATTCAATGAACTTTTTTTCAAATTCGATGAATCATTTTCAAATTACGTGAACTTTTTTTGAACGGGGTGAACTTTTTTCGATTTTGATGAACTTTTTTCAGAATTTGATGAACTTTTATAAATTTGATGAATTTTTTGAATTCGGTGAACTTTTTTTTGAATTCGGTGATTTTTCAAAAATTCAATGAACTTTTTTCAAACGAGGTGAACGTTTTTTTGAATTTGTGAACTTTTTTCAAATTAAATGAACTTTTTTCATATTCGATGAACTTAAAATCCAATGAACTTTTTTAAAATTGATGATGAACTTTTTTCAATTTGATGAACTTTATCAATTTTGTAGATTGCTGTTTTTAAATCCATGAACAATTTTTTTCAATTTCGATGAACCTTTTCAAATTAGAACATTTAAAAAACTATGAACTTTTTTGCAAATTTGATGAACACTTTTTGAAAATCGGTGAACTTTTTTCAAGTTCGTCAACGTTTCTTCAAAAATGATGAACGTTTTCAAAATCCATAAATGTTTTCTTATCACGATTTGTTTTGCAAAAACATCAATTGGTTATTCGCAACAAATACGGCGCGATGGTGTTATTAGGTGTTTCAGGTGCAGTGGGTAGGGTGCACAGACGTGGAGTGAACGTCACGAGTTCGAATCATGTAACAATCTTTTTTGGGGGATTTTCCCCGCGAGTTTTGTTGGTCAACACGTTTAGTGGGCCGGCCCAACTAGCAAGGCGGGCGCCGGATCTTCTAGCCGGCGCTTAAGACGCCGCCTAGGAGCTCTCGGTATACAGTGCCTTCAGCGCCTGTTGTCCCAACTGGCGCTCACGCGCACCGCTCCAGAGCCGGCCCAACAGTCTGCTTTCAAATACAGCGAAAATAAAAATGAAAAGTAAATTCCTGACGCTATTCGACAATAGCGGGATAAAGAGTAGTCACTAGTAACCACCAGATCGAGGAAAAAAAGTTGTTTGACCCTTCCTTTAGTTAACATATTTTAAAAACAAAGTATAAATTCGAAATAGAATTCTAATAAAATATTACAGGCATGAATTTAAAAAAATGGTTCATAGAAATTGGAAAGTGTTCATGGAAATGAAAAACGTTCATCGAATTTCAAAAAAAGGTTCATAGAAACTAGAAAGAGTTCATGGAAATCGAAAAAGTTCATCGATTTTAAAATAAGTTCATCGAATTTGAAAAACAGTCATCATCTCGAGCAAAAGTTCACAAATTTGAAAAAAAAATCGATTTGAAAACAAGCACTAATTTGGAAAAAGTTCATCCATTTTTGAAAACTCGCATCAAATTTTCAAAAAAGTTCATAGATTTTTAAAATTAGTTCATCAATTTTGGGAAAAAAGTTCATTGATTTTGAAAAAAGTTCATCAAATTTCAAAAAAGTTCTTCCGAATTCAAAAAAAGTTCACCCAAATTTGAAAAAAAAAACTTCATCGGTTTTGCAAAAAGTTCAACAACATTGAAAAAAGTTTATGCTTTTGAAAAAAGTTCGACGAATTTGAAAGAAAAGTTCATCGATATTGGTAAAAGTTCATACGTTAAAAAAAGTTTCATCAAATATGAAATCATATTTGGTGATACACTAAATGAAAGACCCTTCTCAGCAATCATGGGTAAGTTGGGTTTCAAACCTGCTTCGATTTCATCGATGATGATGTGTGTTAGAACTACTTTTTTAGTTCTTTTCAATGGAGACTAGCTAGAGAAATTTAAACCTGCCGGAGGAATCCGTGAGGGAGATCCCATATCTCGTCATTTATGTTTACTTGAGTTGAAGGTTTGTCATGCTTATTACATAGCAGGAGTAGATTGAATGACCAGATGGGTATGAAGGTGACAGCAATAGCACCATGTGTTAGCCACCTACTGTTTGCAAATGATAGTCTCTTGTTCTTGAGAGCATCGACTGCGGTTGCGCAAGAGGTCACAGGGTTGTTGCAACTCTATTGTCAAGCTTCAGGTCAAAGAATAAATTTGGACGCGTCATTGGGTTTTTTCGGCAAGGGATGTCCAAACGGCTTGAGAATAGAGATCAAGCAAGTGTTGCATGTTCATGATGAAGCTTTGCATGAGAAGTACTTAGGAATGACTACCAATGTTGGGAGATCAAAAAATGGTGTTTCCAAATATCTAAAAGATAGGATACGAAAGAGAATTCAAGGATGGATTAAGCAGCTTCTTTCAGGTGGAGGTAAAGAGGTACTAATAAAGTCTATTGCATATGCATTACCAACATATGCCATGGGGTGCTTCAAGCTCCCAAGAGGAATATGCGAGGATATTGATGGGATCCTGAGAAAGTTCTGGTGGGGAATGAAAAATGTCAAGAGGCGCATTGCTTGGGTTTCCTACAGTAGCTTGACCAAACCAAAACATATGGGGGGTTTGGGTTTTAGAAACATGGAGCTTTTCAACTTAGCCTTGCTGGCAAAACAGTGATGGAGAGTAATCCAGGAACCAAATTCATTAAGTGCACAAATTTTGAAGGTGGAATATTTCCCGGATAACTCCGCCTATGTTGTCTCAACATAGCCGGTCCCAAGCCCGGGTAAAGGAGGAGGGTTGTGATAGGCTTGGCGAGCCAACGTAAAAACTCAGCCACTCTTATGGAGATGAAACCCAAAAGATTGTCCGGAATGATGATATACGAGATAGAATTGGGGTAGCACCAATTGAGGGGAAGCTTGTCCAACATCGTTTGAGATGGTTTGGGCATATTCAGCGCAGGCCTCCAGAAGCTCCAGTGCATAGCGGACGGCTAAAGCATGCGGAGAATGTCAAGAGAGGGCGGGGTCGACCGATTTTGACATGGGAGGAGTCCGTTAAGAGAGACCTGAAGGATTGGAGTATCGACAAAGAGCTAGCTATGGACAGGGTGTTGGAAATATGCCCTAGAGGCAATAATAAAAGCATTATTATTATATTTCCTTGTTCATGATAATTGTCTTTATTCATGCTATAATTGTGTTATCCGGAAATCGTAATGCATGTGTGAATAACAGACACCAACATGTCCCTAGTGAGCCTCTAGTTGACTAGCTCGTTGATCAACAGATAGTCATGGTTTCCTGACTATGGACACTGGATGTCATTGATAACGAGATCACATCATTGGGAGAATGATGTGATGGACGAGACCCAATCCTAAACATAGCACAAGATCGTATAGTTCGTTTGCTAGAGTTTTGCAATGTCAAAGTATCTTTTCCTTAGACCATGAGATCGTGTAACTCCCGGATACCGTAGGAGTGCTTTGGGTATGCCAAACGTCACAACGTAACTGGGTGACTATAAAGGTAGACTACGGGTATCTCCGAAAGTGTATGTTGGGTGACATGGATCAAGACTGGGATTTGTCACTCCGTATGACGGAGAGGTATCACTGGGCCCACTCGGTAATGCATCATCATAATGAGCTCAGAGTGACCAAGTGTCTGGTCACGGGATCATGCATTACGGTACGAGTAAAGTGACTTGCCGGTAACGAGATTGAACGAGGTATTGGGATACCGACGATCGAATCTCGGGCAAGTAACATATCGATAGACAAAGGGAATAGCGTACGGGGTTGATTGAATCCTCGACATCGTGGTTCATCCGATGAGATCATCGTGGAGCATGTGGGAGCCAACATGGGTATCCAGATCCCGCTGTTGGTTATTGACCGGAGAGTCGTCTCGGTCATGTCTGCTTGTCTCCCGAACCCGTAGGGTCTACACACTTAAGGTTCAGTTACGCTAGGGTTGTAGGGATATGTATATGCAGTAACCCGAATGTTGTTCAGAGTCCCGGATGAGATCCCGGACGTCACGAGGAGTTCCGGAATGGTCCGGAGGTAAAGATTTATATATGGGAAGTCCTGTTTCGGGCATCGGGACAAGTTTCGGGGTTATCGGTATTGTACCGGGACCACCGGAAGGGTCCCAGGGGTCCACCGGGTGGGTCCACCTGTCCCGGGGGCCACATGGGCTGTAAGGGGGTGCGCCTTGGCCTAATGGGCCAAGGGCACCAGCCCCACATAGGCCCATGCGCCTAGGGTTTAAGGGGGAAAGAGTCCTAGGAGGGTAAGGCACCTCCTAGGTGCCTTGGGGGGGAGGAAAACCCCCCCTAGGCCGCCGCACCCCCTAGGAGATTGGATCTCCTAGGGCCGGCCACCCCCCCTTGGCACCCCTATATATAGTGGGGGAGAGGAGGGACTTCATACCTGAACGCCTCGGCCTTTGGTTGCCTCCTTCTCCCTCCCCAACACCTCCTCAACCTCCATAGTGCTTAGCGAAGCTCTGCCGGAGTACTGCAGCTCCATCAACACCACGCCGTCGTGCTGCTGCTGGTGCCATCTCCCTCAACCTCTCCTCCCTCCCTTGCTGGATCAAGAAGGAGGAGACGTGGCTGTTCCGTACGTGTGTTGAACGCGGAGGTGCCGTCCGTTTGGCGCTGGTCATCGGTGATTTGGATCACGTCGAGTACGACTACATCATCACCGTTCTTTTGAACGCTTCCGCTCGCGATCTACAAAGGTATGTAGATGCATCTAATCACTCGTTGCTAGATGAACTCCTAGATGATCTTGGTGAAACGAGTAGGAAAATTTTGTTTTCTGCAACGTTCCCCATCAGTGGCATCATGAGCTAGGTCTATGCGTAGTTCTTCTTGCGCGAGTAGAACACAATTTGTTGTGGGCGTAGATTTGTCAACTTTCTTGCCGTTACTAGTCCTTTCTTGCTTCAGCGGTATTGTGGGATGAAGCGGCCCGGACCAACCTTACACGTACGCTTACGTGAGACCGGTTCCACCGACTAACATGCACTAGTTGCATAAGGTGGCTGGCGGGTGTCTGTCTCTCCTACTTTAGTTGGAGCGGAATCGATGAACAGGGTCCTTATGAAGGGTAAATAGAAGTTGACAAATCACGTTGTGGCTTTAACATAGGTAAGAAAACGTTCTTGCTAGAACCCTAATTCAGCCACGTAAAACTTGCAACAACAATTAGAGGACGTCTAACTTGTTTTTGCAGCAAGTGGTTTGTGATATGATATGGCCAAAGTTGTGATGAATGATGAATGATCTATATGTGATGTATGAGATGTTCATGCTATTGTAATAGGATTCACGACTTGCATGTCGATGAGTATGACAACCGGCAGGAGCCATAGGAGTTGTCTTTATTCTTTTATATGACCTGCGTGTCATCAAGAAACGCCATGTAAATTACTTTACTTTATTGCTAAACGCGTTAGCCATAGTAGTAGAAGTAATAGTTGGCGAGCAACTTCATGGAGACACGATGATGGAGATCATGATGATGGAGATCATGGTGTCAAGCCGGTGACAAGATGATCATGGAGCCCCAAGATGGAGATCAAAGGAGCTATGTGATATTGGCCATATCATGTCACGTTTATTATTTGATTGCATGTGATGTTTATCATGTTTTGCATCTTGTTTACTTAGAACGACGGTAGTAAATAAGATGATCCCTCACAATAATTTCAAGAAGTGTTCCCCCTAACTGTGCACCGTTGCGACAGTTCGCTGTTTCAAAACACCACGTGATGATCGGGTGTTTTATTCAGACGTTCACATACAACGGGTGTAAGACAGATTTACACATGCAAACACTTAGGTTGACTTGATGAGCCTAGCATGTACAGACATGGCCTCGGAACACAGAAGACCGAAAGGTCGAGCATGAGTCGTATAGAAGATACGATCAACATGAAGATGTTCACCGATGTTGACTAGTCCGTCTCACGTGATGATCGGACACGGTCTAGTTTAACTCGGATCATGTAATACTTAGATGACCAGAGGGATGTCTAATCTAAGTGGGAGTTCACTAATAATTTGATTAGTTGAACTTAATTATCATGAACTTAGTCTAAAATCTTTGCAATATGTCTTGTAGATCAAATGGCCAACGTAGTCCTCAACTTCAACGCGTTCCTAGAGAAAACTAAGCTGAAAGACGATGGCAGCAACTATACGGACTGGGTCCGGAACCTGAGGATCATCCTCATAGCTGCCAAGAAAGATTATGTCCTACAAGCACCGCTTGGTGACGCACCCGTTCTCCCTGCAGAACAAGATGTTATGAACGCTTGGCAGGCACGTTTCGATGACTACTCCCTCGTTCAGTGCGGCATGCTTTACAGCCTAGAGCCGGGGCTCCAAAAGCGTTTTGAGAGACATGGAGCATATGAGATGTTCGAAGAGCTGAAAATGGTTTTCCAAGCTCATGCCCGGGTCGAGAGATATGAAGTCTCCGACAAATTCTTTAGCTGTAAGATGGAGGAAAACAGTTCTGTCAATGAGCACATACTCACTATGTCTGGGTTGCATAACCGCTTGACTCAGCTGGGAGTTAATCTCCCGGATGATGCGGTCATTGACAGAATCCTCCAGTCGCTTCCACCAAGCTACAAGAGCTTTGTGATGAACTTCAATATGCAGGGGATGGAAAAGACCATTCCTGAAGTATTTGCTATGCTGAAATCAGCAGAGGTAGAAGTCAGAAAGGAACATCAAGTGTTGATGGTCAATAAAACCACTAAGTTCAAGAAAGGCAAGGGTAAAAAGAACTTCAAGAAGGACGGCAAGGAGGTTGCCGCGCCCGGCAAGCAAGCTGCTGGGAAGAAGCCAAAGAATGGACCCAAGCCCGAGACTGAGTGCTTTTATTGCAAGGGAAGTGGTCACTGGAAGCGAAACTGCCCTAAGTACTTAGCGGATAAGAAGGCCGGCAAAACAAAAGGTATATGTGATATACATGTAATTGATGTGTACCTTACTAGTGCCCGTAGTAGCTCCTGGGTATTTGATACCGGTGCAGTTGCTCACATTTGTAACTCAAAGCAGGGGCTGCGGAATAAGCGGAAACTGGCAAAGGACGAGGTGACGATGCGCGTCGGGAATGGTTCCAAGGTCAATGTGATCGCTGTCGGCACGCTACCTCTGCATCTCCCTTCGGGATTAGTTTTAAACCTTAATAATTGTTATTTAGTGCCAGCTTTGAGCATGAACATTGTATCGGGATCTCGTTTAATTCGAGATGGCTACTCTTTTAAATCTGAGAATAATGGTTGTTCCATTTTTATGAGAGATATGTTTTATGGTCATGCTCCTATGGTGAATGGTTTATTCCTTATGAATCTCGAACATGATGCTACACATATTCATAATGTGAGTACCAAAAGAAGTAAGGTTGATAATGATAGTCCCACATACTTGTGGCACTGCCGCCTTGGCCACATAGGTGTTAAACGCATGAAGAAGCTCCATGCTGATGGACTTTTAGAGTCTCTTGATTATGAATCATTTGACACGTGCGAACCATGCCTTATGGGTAAAATGACCAAGACTCCGTTCTCAGGAACAATGGAGCGAGCAACCAACTTATTCGAAATCATACATACTGATGTGTGCGGTCCGATGAGTGTTGAGGCTCGCGGTGGCTATCGTTATGTTCTCACCCTCACTGATGATTTAAGTAGGTATGGGTATATCTACTTAATGAAACACAAGTCTGAAACCTTTGAAAAGTTCAAGGAATTTCAGAGTGAGGTTGAAAATCAACGTGACAGGAAAATCAAGTTTCTACGATCAGATCGTGGAGGAGAATACTTGAGTCACGAGTTTGGGGCACACTTAAGAAAATGTGGAATAGTTTCACAACTCACGCCGCCTGGAACACCTCAGCGTAATGGTGTGTCCAAACGTCGTAATCGCACTCTGTTAGATATGGTGTGATCTATGATGTCTCTTACCGATTTACCGCTTTCTTTTTGGGGCTATGCTTTAGAGACTGCCGCATTCACTTTAAATAGGGCTCCGTCGAAATCCGTTGAGACGACACCGTATGAATTATGGTTTGGGAAGAAACCTAAGCTGTCGTTTCTAAAAGTTTGGGGATGCGATGCTTATGTCAAGAAACTTCAACCTGAAAAGCTCGAACCCAAATCGGAAAAATGCGTCTTCATAGGGTACCCAAAAGAAACTATTGGGTACACCTTCTACCTCAGATCCGAAGGCAAGATCTTTGTTGCCAAGAATGGGTCCTTTCTGGAGAAAGAGTTTCTCTCAAAAGAAGTAAGTGGGAGGAAAGTAGAGCTTGATGAAGTATTGCCTCTTGAATCGGAAAATGGCGCAACTCAAGAAAATGTTCCTGAGGTGCCTGCACCGACTAGAGAGGAAGTTAATGAAAATGATCAAGATACTTCTGATCAAGCCCCTACTGAAATCCGAAGGTCCACAAGGACACGTTCCGCACCAGAGTGGTACGACAACCCTGTCTTGGAAATCATGTTGTTAGACAACGGTGAACCTTCAAACTATGAAGAAGCGATGGCGGGACCGGATTCCAACAAATGGCTGGAAGCCATGAAATCCGAGATAGGATCCATGTATGAAAACAAAGTATGGACTTTGACTGACTTGCCCGTTGAGCGGCGAGCCATAGAAAATAAATGGATCTTTAAGAGGAAGACAGACGCGGATGGTAATGTGACCATCTATAAAGCTCGGCTTGTCGCTAAGGGTTATCGACAAGTTCAAGGGGTTGACTACGATGAGACTTTCTCACCGGTAGCGAAGCTGAAGTCCGTCCGAATCATGTTAGCAATTGCCGCATTCTATGATTACGGAATATGGCAAATGGACGTCAAAACGGCATTCCTTAATGGTTTCCTTAAGGAAGAATTGTATATGATGCAGCGGGAAGGTTTTGTCGATCCTAAGAATGCTGACAAAGTGTGCAAGCTCCAACGCTCGATTTATGGGCTGGTGCAAGCATCTCGGAGTTGGAACATTCGCTTTGATGAGATGATCAAAGCGTTTGGGTTTACACAGACTTATGGAGAAGCCTGCGTTTACAAGAAAGTGAGTGGGAGCTCTGTAGCATTTCTCATATTATATGTAGATGACATACTTTTGATGGGAAATGATATAGAACTCTTGGACAGCATCAAGGCCTACTTGAATAAAAGTTTTTCAATGAAGGACCTTGGAGAAGCTGCTTATATATTAGGCATCAAAATCTATAGAGATAGATCAAGACGCCTCATAGGTCTTTCACAAAGCACATACCTTGATAAGATATTGAAGAAGTTCAATATGGATCAATCCAAGAAGGGGTTCTTGCCTGTGTTGCAAGGTATGAAATTGAGCTCAGCTCAATGTCCGACCACGGCAGAAGATATAGAAGAGATGAGCGTCATCCCCTATGCCTCAGCCATAGGTTCTATTATGTATGCCATGTTGTGTACCAGACCTGATGTAAACCTTGCCGTAAGTTTGGTAGGAAGGTACCAAAGTAATCCCGGCAAGGAACACTGGACAGCGGTCAAGAATATCCTGAAGTACCTGAAAAGGACTAAGGAAATGTTTCTCGTTTATGGAGGTGACGAAGAGCTCGTCGTAAAGGGTTACGTCGACGCTAGCTTCGACACAGATCTGGATGACTCTAAGTCACAAACCGGATACGTGTATATTTTGAATGGTGGGGCAGTGAGCTGGTGCAGTTGCAAGCAAAGCGTCGTGGCGGGATCTACATGTGAAGCGGAGTACATGGCAGCCTCGGAGGCAGCACATGAAGCAATATGGGTGAAGGAGTTCATCACCGACCTAGGAGTCATACCCAATGCGTCGGGGCCGATCAAGCTCTTCTGTGACAACTCTGGAGCTATTGCACTTGCCAAGGAGCCCAGGTTTCACAAGAAGACAAGGCACATCAAGCGTCGCTTCAACTCCATTCGTGAAAATGTTCAAGATGGAGACATAGAGATTTGTAAAGTACATACGGACCTGAATGTAGCAGATCCGTTGACTAAACCTCTCCCTAGAGCAAAACATGATCAACACCAGAATTCCATGGGTGTTCGATTCATCACAATGTAACTAGATTATTGACTCTAGTGCAAGTGGGAGACTGTTGGAAATATGCCCTAGAGGCAATAATAAAAGCATTATTATTATATTTCCTTGTTCATGATAATTGTCTTTATTCATGCTATAATTGTGTTATCCGGAAATCGTAATGCATGTGTGAATAACAGACACCAACATGTCCCTAGTGAGCCTCTAGTTGACTAGCTCGTTGATCAACAGATAGTCATGGTTTCCTGACTATGGACACTGGATGTCATTGATAACGAGATCACATCATTGGGAGAATGATGTGATGGACGAGACCCAATCCTAAACATAGCACAAGATCGTATAGTTCGTTTGCTAGAGTTTTGCAATGTCAAAGTATCTTTTCCTTAGACCATGAGATCGTGTAACTCCCGGATACCGTAGGAGTGCTTTGGGTATGCCAAACGTCACAACGTAACTGGGTGACTATAAAGGTAGACTACGGGTATCTCCGAAAGTGTCTGTTGGGTGACATGGATCAAGACTGGGATTTGTCACTCCGTATGACGGAGAGGTATCACTGGGCCCACTCGGTAATGCATCATCATAATGAGCTCAGAGTGACCAAGTGTCTGGTCACGGGATCATGCATTACGGTACGAGTAAAGTGACTTGCCGGTAACGAGATTGAACGAGGTATTGGGATACCGACGATCGAATCTCGGGCAAGTAACATATCGATAGACAAAGGGAATAGCGTACGGGGTTGATTGAATCCTCGACATCGTGGTTCATCCGATGAGATCATCGTGGAGCATGTGGGAGCCAACATGGGTATCCAGATCCCGCTGTTGGTTATTGACCGGAGAGTCGTCTCGGTCATGTCTGCTTGTCTCCCGAACCCGTAGGGTCTACACACTTAAGGTTCAGTTACGCTAGGGTTGTAGGGATATGTATATGCAGTAACCCGAATGTTGTTCGGAGTCCCGGATGAGATCCCGGACGTCACGAGGAGTTCCGGAATGGTCCGGAGGTAAAGATTTATATATGGGAAGTCCTGTTTCGGGCATCGGGACAAGTTTCGGGGTTATCGGTATTGTACCGGGACCACCGGAAGGGTCCCGGGGGTCCACCGGGTGGGTCCACCTGTCCCAGGGGGCCACATGGGCTGTAAGGGGGTGCGCCTTGGCCTAATGGGCCAAGGGCACCAGCCCCACATAGGCCCATGCGCCTAGGGTTTAAGGGGGAAAGAGTCCTAGGAGGGTAAGGCACCTCCTAGGTGCCTTGGGGGGGAGGAAAACCCCCCCTAGGCCGCCGCACCCCCTAGGAGATTGGATCTCCTAGGGCCGGCCACCCCCCCTTGTCACCCCTATATATAGTGGGGGAGAGGAGGGACTTCATACCTGAACGCCTCGGCCTTTGGTTGCCTCCTTCTCCCTCCCCAACACCTCCTCAACCTCCATAGTGCTTAGCGAAGCTCTGCCGGAGTACTGCAGCTCCATCAACACCACGCCGTCGTGCTGCTGCTGGTGCCATCTCCCTCAACCTCTCCTCCCTCCCTTGCTGGATCAAGAAGGAGGAGACGTGGCTGTTCCGTACGTGTGTTGAACGCGGAGGTGCCGTCCGTTCGGCGCTGGTCATCGGTGATTTGGATCACGTCGAGTACGACTACATCATCACCGTTCTTTTGAACACTTCCGCTCACGATCTACAAAGGTATGTAGATGCATCTAATCACTCGTTGCTAGATGAACTCCTAGATGATCTTGGTGAAACGAGTAGGAAAATTTTGTTTTCTGCAACGTTCCCCATCAGTGGCATCATGAGCTAGGTCTATGCGTAGTTCTTCTTGCGCGAGTAGAACACAATTTGTTGTGGGCGTAGATTTGTCAACTTTCTTGCCGTTACTAGTCCTTTCTTGCTTCAGCGGTATTGTGGGATGAAGCGGCCCGGACCAACCTTACACGTACGCTTACGTGAGACCGGTTCCACCGACTAACATGCACTAGTTGCATAAGGTGGCTGGCGGGTGTCTGTCTCTCCTACTTTAGTTGGAGCGGAATCGATGAACAGTGTCCTTATGAAGGGTAAATAGAAGTTGACAAATCACGTTGTGGCTTTAACGTAGGTAAGAAAATGTTCTTGCTAGAACCCTAATTCAGCCACGTAAAACTTGCAACAACAATTAGAGGACGTCTAACTTGTTTTTGCAGCAAGTGGTTTGTGATATGATATGGCCAAAGTTGTGATGAATGATGAATGATCTATATGTGATGTATGAGATGTTCATGCTATTGAAAAAATTGGGTCTTTTCCTTGAGGTCGGTATACCGAATGCGTCGGAAATATGCCCTACAGGCAAGAATGTTGTATTATTATATTTCCATGTTCATAATTAAAAGTTTATATTCTATGATATAACTCCATGATCCTGGAATATGCGATTCAGTGGAAAATTCATATGCACATGTAGAATGTTAAACGGTAAATTAGGTTCCTAGTCTTGCCTCTAAGACTGGCTCAAGTGTTCTTGGTGGTCATGTTTTCCAGATCTGAGGACATCGTTAAGTGTAACAATAGTCCTAAAACGACATTGAGAGTATGATGTTAGAAGTACGATCATAGTGAATCAACCCAAACTTGTTTGTTATACTTTGAGATAATATCTTCAGAAATCAATTGTTATAACACAGAGTATTAACATGTGAATTAGTTCCTTAGATCAGGAGAGTATCATAGTCACTTCTTACTGTACGACGAGCTCGGGGGTTGCTCAAACGGCATCCGTAACACGGTGATCATAACGAAAACTTACAGGTTCATCGGAAAGTTTGACAAGGGACTAGATAGCTTGAGAGTGGGATTTTCTCCTCTGACAATAGACATAGATGACTATGTGACGGGGTTGTCGGAACATATCAACGAGAAAAAAATAACAAAATTGGTAACGGCGATAATGGTATAGTGAGCATGTGGATGACTCAAGAGGATACCAACACTCTTCGTGTTTTTTAAAGTATCATGAAGCAAAGGGAACATCACATGATAACCAAAGGTTCACTAAAATGCCATTCGTGTAATCATAGGGATTGATATGGACGTCCATGGTTTCGCTATCGGTCATTGAACGAAGGAGTTCCGTTCATGTCTATGTTTTAATGAACCTATAGGGTCACAAGGTTAAAGTAATCATGGTCTGCTGAGTGTTAGTAGGATGAGAGTATCGAGCATTTATTTGTGTAATTGTTTCATTAACATTCAGAATAGTTTCGAGAGGAACTGGAAGCGTTTCGGGGTCACCGAAAGGGTTTCAGAGTTTATCGGGTAATTCTGGATATTCCTGGTAAATAATATATAGGTGGAAAATGTTTTTGGTGATGTTAAATTAATAATGAAAGGCTCTACTTATTGTTAGGAGTCTTTTATATTGAGTTTAATATCAACGGGCCTTAAAAGGCTAAGTGGTGGAAGAAGAATTGGGCAACATAGGCCCATGTAGTGGAGGCGCCACCTTTTCCAAGTGGGGAGGCCGAATCAGACTCCCTCCCTCCTAGTGTGGCGCCCTCACCCTCCCTCAAAGCTATATATAATAGAGGTTTTGGTGTTATTTGAACACATAAGTTTTGGAGCCTCCTCTAGTTCCCTAGTTTTAGTTCTAGTTGGTCCTAGTTGATCAATTAGAGCTTGACCTAGATCCTCTAATCCTCATAATTAGAAGCCTAGTGTGGTCCTAATCTCCTCCCTCTAATTCTCCGGCGATGATTACCTTTGGACGGTGAAGCACCCCCTTATCATGAAGACCGTACGCTTGCAACCAAGTAGAGAGGTCGTGTTTTTGGTCTTCAATTCGAGGGATCATTCATTGGTGGTTCATGTCGGGACCCCGATCCTAAGTCACACCAATCTAGCAAGTAACACATATCACTTTGCGGCCTCACACATGGTATCCCCATGGTTGTATCCTTACCTTGGTCGGGACCGTTTGTGCCTTTTGGCTCACATATATGATTGTACCGCTAGCATCCATATGACAGAGAAACCGTGCCGACATGACTAGTCGTAAACCAAGGTGGCACAAACATACAGGGACAGGAATACGTAACCCAAAATGCACATGTCAGTTAACAGCATGTGCAACTGAGTCGTAGCAAGCTAGAAGGACTCTAGTAAAACACCGCGTGACATTACCCCGAAGGGACAAACACCGGAGCAAAGAAGGATACATGCTGGTCAATCCATGTGTTCCGGATGGAAGCACTAGGAGGTATTTCCCCATAAGGAAGGCTACCAAGAATAAACAACTAGGTCTCGGATCCCACACATATCAAAGCATTTCAATAACATACACACAATATGCTCAATATGTGTAGATACAACATGGCATCACAACATAACTCTACGACTCAAAGTATTTCTTTAAGAGACCCCAAGGAGCCATACATAGCATGGTATTACAAACATGGGTCTCATGACCCGTCATACAGAGTCATACAAGCAACAAGCACGTGCGGAAGCTTATCCTGTCTGAATGCAGACAGCTAACAAGAAAGAAGGCTAGAAAGCATGTCTATCCACAAGACCCTCCATAGGAGCCAGACCTTTGTATGGGATTCCCAAGCTAATCGGTCAACGTCAAACTCATCGCAGGAATGTAAAGTGAGACAGAAGTCTCCTCTGCAAAAATATTAATTAAGCAAACGTGAGTACAAATGTACTCAGCAAGACTTACATCAGAACTAGCTACATATGCATGAGTATCAACAAAGGGGATTGTGGAGTTTAACTGCAGCAAGCCAGCTTTGACTTAGTGGCTATCCTATACTACTACTACCAGTATTTTCTTCACTACAAAAAAACACTTCTGTGATGATATGTGTTTGTCATAGTAGGTCACATTTTCTGTCATGCATGTACATCCATGATGATTTTATGACAGAATCAAGATAGTCATACATGTGTTGTCTTAGAAGTGTTCCATGACAATACCAAAATTATCATCATAGAAGTGTCCACTTACATGACGATAAATGGTGCGTCATGAACGTGTTTTTGTTAAGGGTAACTGACACGTGACATCCACCGTAACGGGTCGTTGTTAAGCTACCGGGTTCTGGTTTGGATCCGATAACCCGTTTATAGCCCGGACCAATGGGGATTTTCCACGTGTAAAATTCTCATTCGCCGGTGGATCCACGTGTCGGCTCAGCATTGGGATAGATGTCATCCGTACAATGGATGGGACGTGCTTATTATACCTCGACACATGGCACAGCCCAACAGTAGCCCATTTAAGATAAAAAGTCCAGCCCAGCCAAGGGTCCACAAGATTTTGTCATACTCTACTGGGATGGCCCGTTAACAGCCTGGCACGGTTTGGGCCAAATTACGACTCACATAAGATCCAACTCGTTAGATGTCTCTCACATTTTGGGCCAAGTGATAGCCCACATAAGACTCGGCCTGTTAACAGTCTGCCATATTTTGAGCCAAATGAAGGCCCATATCGGATTTGGCCCGTTAAGTGCCTCACTTATTTTGGGCCAAATTACGACCCATATATGATTTGGCCCGTTAACAGGCACTGTGCTTTCGGCCCCATTGGGGGCCCATTTGAACTACGTCCTCTTAAATGCCTATGTTACTTTCGGCCTATTAATGGCCATTGGTACATATGGGCTGTTGTCGACCCGGTTTTACTTTTGGCCATTTAACGACATGTGTTGCATGTGGGCCAATTTATGGGCCGAAGTGACTTTCGGCCTCTTAAAGGCACGTAGTCTTCGTGGATGCATTTTATCCCAACCTGACTATTGGCCCGTTAAAGGCCCGTGAGATAAGTGGGCCTAATGATGGCTCGCTTTGCATCCGGTCAGCTTACGACCCATCATGTTATTGGGCCAACTATGGCCCAACACATATTTTGGCCTGTTAACGACCCCTCTTGTGGTTGGGCCAATCACGGGCCTTGATGCGGCTTGAACTACGTCGGTATTTCCCGAAAGAGGAAGGGATGATGTAGCACAACTACGGTAGATATTTCCCTCGGTGATGAGACCAAGGTTATCGAACTAGTAGGAGAACCATGCAGCATTAAACGATACATGCACACAAAGAACAAATACTTGCAACCCGACGTGTAAGAGGGGTTGTCAATCTGTGACGCACCCTATTTGGCCATACACTAATCATACACGCAAATGTGTATGGTCAAGATCGGGGACTCATGGGAAGATATCACAACAGAACTCTAGACACAAATTAAAATAATACAAGCTTTATATTACAAACCAGGGGCCTCGATGGCTCGAATACATAGCTCGAGACACAAGCGTGAGCGTAAGCAACAATATCTGAGTATAGAAATAAAGTTAGACAAGACTGCCTTAAGAAGGCAAACACAAAAGCAATAACGATCGAAGAGGCAAGGCCTCCTGCCTGGGACCTCCTAACTACTCCTGGTCTTCGTCAGCCTCCATGTAGTAGTATCCGTCGGTGATGGCATCTGGCTCCAGGGATCCACCATCTGGTTGCAACAACCGGAAAGAAGGAAGAAGGGGGAAAAGGGATAGCAAAGCAACCGTGGGTACTCATCCAAAGTACTCGCAAGCATCAGATCTATACTAAGTATGCATTGGTATCAAAGGAAGGTATGTGCCCGTGGACTGAACTGCAGAATGCCAGAATAGAGGGGAAGGCCTAGCCTATCGAAGACTAGCATCTTCAAGCAGCTCCAAGCATCTTGCAACATTCAGAAGAGTATATAATAGCAGTTTATAATTAACAAGCATGTTGTAATATTAACACCAAGAGATCCTTCCTCGACTCCCTGTGAGAAAGCAATCCCGGAGCCAACATATCCATCACATATCTCAAGTATTCATTTCTAGTTATAATAGATCGGGATACAAGTCCGAACGTCCGTTATCGTGGACACAACTATTCAAATAGATAATATTCCCTGCAGGGGTGCACCACGTTACCCAACACACTTTATTACTCTGGCCGGACACACTTTTCCGAGTCAATTGCCAGCCTCGGAAGATCAACACATCGCAGCCCTACCTAGGCTCAGCAGAGAGCTCCTCGCCGGTCTACATCCTAAGCACTCCGGGGTCTTGGGCCCATCGCCCGTTGCACTCTGGGTCGTTGTGTGCATGGTGTATACCAGCGCCACCTCGGATGGTCGACGCGATCCGATCGTGCTGCAATGCTAAACTGGACGTCTGACAAAGCTTCGGCTGATACTGCGACGTCGAGGCCCATAACTATTCCCACGTGGTGGTTAGTGTGTAAAGGCCAAAGGCCAACTCAGAACAAATACCCAAATCATTAGTGCGTTGGGAGCTCGCGAAGATGAGCAGAGACTCACGATCAATGTGACCCCGTCACCCCGTCTCGTGGACTTACGGCAAGGGCCCAGAATGCCCGGCCGTGCCACGTAATTATCTCGCGGGTGCTCTCCGGGCCCGCCCGACTTTCACATCAACTCGCGGGTACCCCTCAGGGCCGACCATACTTCAACAATGGTCTCAAGTAAAGTTCAGGTAACCGTGTGTCCATAACATCAAGGGGGAATCCGAGGAACCATCCTCGTTGGAATCCAGTTGATGTAATCATCAAGCTGAACTTAGGAGGAATCACCCTCGAGGTTCACTCTTGAGGTGTTGCACGATAGAGTCATGTCGGGAGTGGTGAAGGAGGAATCACCCTCGATGACCATGACCGAATAGCTACACTAAAGAGTCAACAGCAGGAGTGTGTTACGAGGTATCACCCTCGGCACTCGATGGTAGCTCTGCGGAGTCGTACAACTAGGGGGCGTGAAGTGATGTGTCGGGCTCTGGTCATCAATCACGTTGATTGAGTCGTCGATGATGAAGCAGGGGCAACAAGGACAAGGTGGGGGTCACTGATGGATCACTAACCAATCTATACTAAGCAGTTTAGGATAAGCAGGTAAGGTACAATGAGCAGGTTACAAAAGTAGGCTATGCATCAGAATAGGAGTAATCAATAACAGTAGCAAAATCTAATGCAAGCATGGGAGAGAATGGAATGGGCGATATCGGGATGATCAAAGGAGGGCTTGCCTGGAAGCTCCGCTGAAAGGGAAGAAGGGTCGTCATCGACGTAGTCGATCACAGCGGCATCAACATCGGTCTCGGGGTCTATCAGAGAAAAAGAGGAGGAAGAAACAGTAAATACAAAGCACACAGATGCATGACAAGACAACAAGCAAAGCTAGGGTGTTCTAACGCAGTGCTACATGACACCGACAAAGGGGGATAACATCCGAGAAAGTTTTCCCGAAGTCTGACATTTTCGGACAGATGAAACGGAGGGGATGGTTGCATGTTAGCTATGCTAGGGACGTGTAACAGACGAACGGAGGGCATATTCGGATTCATCTCGTTTTTCTGAGCAACTTTCATGTACAAAGTATTTTCATCTGAGTTATGGATTATTTTATATAATTTTTGAAAGATTTAAATACTTTCTAAAATTTCTGGAATATTAATATTAATACATATTTAATAAAAAAAGCTAAGTGTAACCGGTGGCTGTCTAGCCACAGAGGCGGACCTGTGGGGCCAGTCAACTGCCCAATCAGCAGTTGACTGGTCCATGTTTGACTAGTCAAAGGTCTAGTGGGACCTAGCTGTCATTGGGACAAATTTCTAACAGAGTTATTAGTCTAACCAAAGGCTTAATTAGAGGGTGGGGCCCAATTGTAAGTTAGAAACTAAGTTAACTGGTTTAAATAAATTGTTGCTAATCCTAATGTTATAGTGGACGGGGCCACCCATTAGTGGGCCATTACCAAATCTAATCTAACACACATGCACACACAGCAACACATGCGCGCGGGCACAGAAGCGGCCCGGCGGCCATGATCAGCAGCATCGGCTGCGGGCTGACGCGGCAGCGGCGGCGGGCGCTTGGAGGAGTAGGGCGGCGAGCATGCGCAGGAAGCAGCGGCGAGCAACAGTACGAGGATGCGGCGTGGTGTGTGGGTGATGGCCGGCAAGGCGGAGCTCCGGCGGGAGCTGGCGCGCGACGGCAGCAGCGAGTGGCTTAGGGACGTGGGCGCGAGCAGGAGCAGAGCTCCAGGTACAGCGGCAGGGCGGGCGCCGGTGGCTATGGGGCACTGGTGCGACGAGGCGGAGGCAAGTCAGGAGCGGGGATGGCGCTTGGGCGTGCGGCTGGGAAATGATGGGCGCGGGCACAAACGGGCCTACACGCAGGGGGAGGGGGCGGCCACAACGTGGTCAGGGGAGGCGCAGGCGCAGTGAGCACGAGCGCCCAACGAGCTCCCGATGCGGTGGTGCAGCGAACATTGACGACACAGAAATGAAAGGGGGAAACCAGGGGGTCGAGGGGGAGCCTCACATTGAGCGGCAGGGGAGGTCGGGGGCGACTCGAGGAGGTGCGGCGGCGACCGGAGGTGACCAAATCAGGCGATGGCGCGCGACGACCGTAGTTGGAGAAGACGGAGGCGGGCGTCGTCGATGAGGCGGCTCGGCTCCATCCAGTCGGACGAGGAGACGTGGACGACGACTGCTGATACATTTCCAACGTATCTATAATTTTTGATTGTTTCATGCTATTATATTATTTGTTTTGGATATTTTATATGCATTAATATGCTATTTTATATGATTTTTGAAACTAACCTATTAACCTAGAGCCCAGTGCCAGTTTCTATTTTTCCTTGTTCTAGAGTTTGGCAGAAAAGGAATAGCAAACGGAGTCCAAACGGAATAAAACTTTCGCGATGATTTTTCTTGGACCAGAAGACACCTAGGAGACTTGGAGTGCAAGTCAGAGGAGCCTCGAGGCAACCACAAGGGTGGAGGGTGCGCCCCCGACCTTGTGCGCCCCTCGTAGCTCTCCTGACCTAATTCTTCCTCCTATATATACTCTTATACCCCAAAACATCCGGGGAGCCACGAAACCACTTTTCCATCGCCGCAACCTTCTGTACCCGTGAGATCCTATCTTGGGGCCTTTTCTAGCATCCTGCCGGAGGGGGAATCGATCACGGAGGGCTTCTACATCAACACCATTGCCTCTCCGATGAAGCGTGAGTAGTTTACTTCAGACCTACGGGTCCATAGCTAGTAACTAGATGGTTTCTTCTCTCTCTTTGATTCTCAATACAAAGTTCTCCTCGATGTTCTTGGAGATCTATTCGATGTAATACTCTTTTGCGGTGTGTTTGCCGAGATCTGATGAATTGTGGATTTATGATCAGCTTATCTATGAATATTATTTGAATCTCCTCTGAATTCTTATATGCATGATTTTATATCTTTGCAAGTCTCTTCGAACTATCGATTTGGTTTGGCCAACTAGATTGTTTTTTCTTGCAATGGGAGAAGTGCTTAGCTTTGGGTTCAATCTTCCAGTGCTCGATCCTAGTGACAGAAGGGGAACCGACACGTATTGTATTGTTGCCATCGAGGATAACAAGATGGGGTTTTCATCATATTGCACTATAAAAAAAAGACACATCCGTGACATTTTGGGCCGAACGAAAAAAATTCTGTCATACTTATGACACTTCTATGACAATAATTATGACAAAACCTAGTATCATCATAGATGTGGTGGGCTCCTACTTCTATGACAAAAAATCATGACAGAAAATGGACTTTTCATCCTGGGCGGGCCGGAGGCGCAGCTGCATGACATTCTTTGGGCCGTCCATGACGGAGAAACCCGTGGTAGAAGCGAGGGCGAGGAAAATATCGGGGGAGTTCCCGGTTACGGTGGGTGGTCGGGGCCGAGCGATGCGCGTTTTTCTCGTACGTACGTGCGTGTGTGCGAGGCGTTGTGCTCTAACTGAACCCGAGCGATTGCACTGCAGGCTATGCGTTACTGAACCCGAGCGATCGATCGATGGCTGTTAACTGAACCCGATCGAGCGATTCCTTCGCTACTGCTGCTAACTGAAGCCGATCGATGTTGCCTCTGGATGAACAGTGAGCATTGTTGGGGGGTTTGGATGAATAGTTCCCGGTGGGGGTTGGATGAACAGGAACCCATGGTAGTAGAGGCCGTTGCCGCTAGATGAACAGTACCCTGATCAATCGAGCCGGTGGATGAACAGGACCCCGTGGAGGGCTGGATGAACAGGACCCCATGGAGGACTGGATGAACAGGACCCCGTGGAGGGCTGGATGAACAGTAGCCCATGGAGGGGTGGTTGAACAGGACCCCCATGGATGGTTGAACACTAGCCGGTGGAGGAGCGCGCGGTGGAGGCTGGATGAACAGGAGCCCGTGGATGAACAGTCACAGGTGGAGGCTGGAGGAGATTGACGGTGGATGAACAATAGCCCGCGGAGGCTGGAGGAGGTCGACGGTGAAGATGAATAGTATCCCGTGGAGTCCTGTTTTGTGGTACGCCACACCCCTCCCGATGAACAGGGCCCCCATTTCGACCGTAGCGCTCCAACACAAGTCCATTTCCTCCGTTTTGCGGTACGACACACCCCTCCCAATCAACAAGACCCCATTTCGACCATAGGAGGTATGTTTCCTCCGTTTTGCGGTACGCCAGACCCCTCCCGATGAACAAGATCGTATTTCCACTATGACCATAGAATGACAACGCTACGTACGCTTCGACTAGGTGGTCCCAGCTGTTAGGCACTTCCTTGCGTGCGAAGATGTAGCTGGTGGGTCCCAGCAGTCAGGGGGTGAATCATTTTTTTGCCCGTAATATGTACGCAATTCCTTGCATGTGAAGATGTAGCTGGTGGGTCCCAGCAGTCAGGGGGCGAATCATTTTTTTTGCCTGTAATATGGACGCACTTCCTTGCGTGCGAAGATGTAGCTGGTGGGTCCCAACAGTCAGGGAGAAATGTTTTTTCATGAAATACGGTGGCCCGTCTGGTGGGTCCCTACTCTCAGGTGGAGGAATAATTATTTTCCGCGTAATAAGGAGGCACTTCCTTGCTGCGGCCATGGACCCGGCTGTCAGCCTCTCCATGTACAGTACTCTTCCGATGGAAGTCGGTCGTTTACCACATTGACCATGCCGCACCGAGAGCACCAAGGCGGTGGACAATGGCGAGGCCTAGGAAAGGGACGGCGTGGAGCCAGGGAAGACGCGGCAGTGGATGCCCACGCGGAGAGGAGTACGAGGGTTCACTGGTTCGGCTGCGGTGTGAGGATGCCGTCGTCGCAGGGCCTGGCCAGCGGTGGGAGTAGTAGGGGCTGTGAGGCCTTCGCGGTCATAGCCAGCCATGGGAGGCAGGAGCAGGTGGCACGACCGGCGCTGCTTTGGGAGGCTGGAGCAAGAAGACCAGAGGTTGAAGAAGCACGACGGCCGTTGGATAGACATCATATGGTCACTGCAGCTAGAATCGTTTATATTGACTAAGTTGACAAAGTCCTCGGTACGCGTCAACTTAGTAGGCCCACAGGTCAGCCTCCAAAATGGTGCGCCCTAGATGTCAGGGGGAGGAATCATTTTTGGGCGGATGAAGCTAGAATATCCGAGATTGAAGAAGAAGCACGACATCTGTTGGATGGACATCCAACGACCACTATTGCTAGAGCCGTGTGTTGACTATAAGTTGGTAAAGCCTTGCATACGCGTCAATTTTTTTTGAGGGGAACATCAACTTAGTAGGCCCACAAGTGTGTGGCAGAGAACTTATAGCCCATTTGAGATTTGTAAAAATTTACAACCCATTTTTGAATTCAAATGGAATTTACTACAGCCCATTTACAGTTTGTTAAAAGTACAACCCATTTTCTAGCTAGGACAACAATTAATAATTTCAACCAAGCGTTCAAAACAGAATTCAATAAAATTTCCCACAATTTGATGGGATCCGAAATATTTTTATCCCGAAATTTCTAGTCAGATTAAATACAATTTCAATATAAATTTATTTTACGTAAAAATCCAACGAAACATTGCACACGCAACAATTAATGAAATTAAAATTTTCAAAATCCAAAAATAATATTTTATAAACTAATTACGTGTTTGGTGCATTTGTTTATAGTTACAACCCAATTCTTATAATTACATACCATTTATTATTTCTTAAAGCCCATTTTCTTGTTAAGCCTAATGCATCCCTCCTAGGAAAGATTTGCAGCCCAGCGGGGCGGAGAATAACAAGTTGACCTTGCCTGGGTATTCCTCAAAAAAAGTATAGCTGGGCTAGCCATTTTCATCTTGAAAAAAAAATTAATATCTGGGCTGGATATCTGGCCTGGGCTAGACGGGCCACAGCCCGCCCAGTTAATATCCTGCTCTCCTCTGAACAACAATGAAAACATTGCTCAAGAAAAACTCTACAGTGCTCACACCTCAAAAAGACAAATACTGCTCGAGCTGCTTGGTCCCAGCTGTCGGCCTCTCCTTGTGGAATTCTCTCGTTTATTGACTACATAGGTTGACAATGGTGTGGCACCGTGATGTTGGAAATATGCCCTAGAGGCAATAATAAATTGATTATTATTATATTTCCTTGTTCATGATAATCGTTTATTATCCATGCTAGAATTGTATTGATAGGAAACTCAGATACATGTGTGGATACATAGACAACACCATGTCCCTAGTAAGCCTCTAGTTGACTAGCTCGTTGATCAATAGATGGTTACGGTTTCCAGACCATGGACATTGGATGTCGTTGATAACGGGATCACATCATTAGGAGAATGATGTGATGGACAAGACCCAATCCTAAGCCTAGCACAAAGATCGTGTAGTTCGTATGCTAAAGCTTTTCTAATGTCAAGTATCATTTCCTTAGACCATGAGATTGTGCAACTCCCAGATACCGTAGGAATACTTTGGGTGTGCCAAACGTCACAACGTAACTGGGTGGCTATAAAGGTACACTACAGGTATCTCCGAAAGTGTCTGTTGGGTTGGCACGAATCGAGACTGGGATTTGTCACTCCGTGTAAACGGAGAGGTATCTCTGGGCCCACTCGGTAGGACATCATCATAATGTGCACAATGTGACCAAGGAGTTGATCACGGGATGATGTGTTACGGAACGAGTAAAGAGACTTGCCGGTAATGAGATTGAACAAGGTATCGGGATACCGACGATGGAATCTCGGGCAAGTATCATACCACTAGACAAAGGGAATTGTATACGGGATTGATTGAATCCTCGACATCGTGGTTCATCCGATGAGATCATCGTGGAACATGTGGGAGCCAACATGGGTATCCAGATCCCGCTGTTGGTTATTGGCCGGAGAGTTATCTCGGCCATGTCTGCATGACTCCCGAACCCGTAGGGTCTACACACTTAAGGTTCGATGATGCTAGGGTTATAGGGAATAGATATACGTGGTTACTGAATGTTGTTCGGAGTCTCGGATGAGATCCCGGACGTCACGAGGAGTTCCGGAATGGTCCGGAGGTAAAGATTAATATATAGGAAGTATGGTTTTGGCCACCGGAAGTGTTCCGGGCATCACCGGTAGTGTACCGGGACCACCGGAGGGGTCCGGGGGTCCACCAGGTGGGGCCACCAGCCCTGGAGGCCTACATGGGCCAATAGTGGGAAGGGACCAGCCCCTAAGTGGGCTGGGGCGCCTCCCCACCAAGGCCCATGCGCATAAGGGGAAGATGGGCAAACCCTAAGGGCAGATGGGCCTTAAGGCCCATGCCTGGTGCGCCTCCCTCTCCCCCTCCACTTGGCCGCCACCCTAAATGGGATTGGGGCTGGCCGCCGCCCCTAGGGTGGAACCCTAGTGTAACATCCCAAAATTCTAAATTATGGAATGTTATAATAATTAGATAGATTTGGTTGATTGTTTGATTGATTATCTGAAAGTGAGTGAATTCGAAACTTTTTGAAAGTTAAAAGAGAGGGAATAAAAGGACTTTCCCAAACTTTCATATTTGCTTTTTGATCTCCGTGAAATCAAATTCTTTTCATCACAAAACCCTGGAGAGAAGATGACATGACTTCTTCCATTTATTTAAATGAAATGGGGTGTTTGAAAATATTTCAATTTCATTTGGAAAATATTTCCAATTCTGCAACTTTATGCAACTCAATGATTTTCACGAGCGAAGATAAAATGACTTCTTCAAATTCTATGAAATATGAGTTGGGAGTTCAAAGAATTAAATTCAAAGTTCATTTGAATTTATTTTCAATTTGGAGATTTTTGAGTTTTATTCAAATTATTTTTCTCCAAAAATAAAATATATGGAAATTAGGGTAACATGATTCCCTACAATAAAAAAATTGGAGAAGAATTAATTTGAAATCATTTTGGTATTTTTAAAATGATTTTTATTGAGTTTTTATTAGACCAGTAGCACTCTTTGATTTATCTGAATTTGTGTGGATTTTATTTGAAGTTATAAAAATGTTCATGTCGTAGAAAATCTTTTTCTGAAGATTTTGATATATTATATGCCTATATAATATTTTTAGTTATTTTGTTTTTATTATTTTAAGTTCTCTGAAAAAAAGGTTTATTAAAAAAAAAAGAGCTCCCCTCCGCCGAACTGGGCCGGCCCAACAGGCCAAGCCCAGCCCAGCGCGCCGCTCCTCTCCTTCCCGAGCGGGAGTCCCGCTCGGGCACGCCGCCGCACCGCCATGGCCGCCGTGCGCTGTCCGGCCTCCTCCTCTGCCCCTTCTCCAAGCCTCACGCAGCCCCCCTCCTTTAAAGCCGCGCCCGCCGCCCGTCTCTCCCTCTTTTCCCCCGCACCGCCGCCCTTGCGCCGCATCCCGCCGCTGCCGGCGAGATCCACCGCCGCCGCCCCGCTCCGTCCTGCCCCGCGGACCACCGCCGACGCCGCCATCCGCCTCGCCTCGCCGCGCCGCCCTTCCCCAACCCCTTCGCCGCCCTCCTGGACGACCGGAGCCGCCGCCCGGCCGGACCCGAGCCGCCGCCGCCGTCCGGTCTCGCCGGAGAACGCCACCGCCGTTGGTTTTCTTGCCACGGTTGACTCCGCGAGAACCGGTACAAAACCCCTCGGTTTCCTACGGTTTTTTTGGTTTTTAGGTGCGGTTTATTATTTTGTTAGTTTATTTAACGAACGCTTTCTGTTTAGGTAGTTCTAGTGAACAGATTCATTAGTTGTCGTTCGGCAGCTAACGTTCGTTCGGTAGCGTTTCTCTTTTTCTTTTTATTTTTAAATTTTGGCCAGGGACCCATCCGTGAAGATTTTATTTACAGATTAGTCCCTGATTTTCAAATGACTATAACTTTTTACTCGTTAGTCCAAATCCAACGAAACAAATGCCCACTTCTTCGTTATGAACCCCTCTATCCATTAATCCAACTCAAACATGTTTTGAAAGTTTTAAATTTGAATTAGACCAGATTTGAATTCAAACTTTGTTTGATCATAACTTGAGTTTCGTAACTCCGTTTGAGTTGATTCTGTTTGCAAATCGAAGCTCTTGACCTAAACTTTCTGATAAGGCCAAATTCACATAATTTTGGTACTGTTAGAAATTGTTTTACATTGCAAGAGTTATTTGCCTGGTTTTGATGTTTTCCGAATCGTCTTCTTTGTTCTTTCTGATCTTTTGAGTGATTGCTCATGTGTGGTTACTATTGCTTGCTTATGATAGATTGACCGGAGTGTGACGAGTAGAACTATCAAGAGTTATGAGTGCGAATCATCTTCATCAACATTGCAGGCAAGTTCACACCTTGATCATACCTCTTTCATACCCAGTTTTTGTTGCATTAGATCAAACCTCAAACATTGCATGATTAGGATCTAATTAAATTGGGGGTATTGGGAAGTAGTTGATGAGGTAGGAACCTATTGCCCTGCATTCAAACCTTGGGAGTTACTTTTACGTTATGCTTACATGGCCATGCTATGCTCGTAGACGTGGATTGGGTTTTGAGAGTATCCATGACAGATGTGAGATTGTTAATTAATGGTTTACTTAAGGTGGCAACTTAAACACACATCTGGGTGGATTGAGGCACCTGGTTATTCTAGGATTGCCTGTCTAGGCACCTGGGTAATCCAGGACTTGCCTGTTTTCTTTTGGACCGCCACCCAGGCTCAAAGGGATCATGAGATTTTTCAAACTAGAAACTTCCGTGTGCAGCCACAAGCCATTATGGGCTCTGGCATAGTTGATTAAGTCGTGCGAACTCTTACAGGGTAGACTAGCAGATGTAGGGGAAAGTAGGTGTACCAGTCTATCCATCGTAAGGTGCTAGCGCTTCTGAAAGACTGTGTCTCGGTCATCCGTTTCTCAAACACCATGTAGTGCGAGAAATCCAACGGAGGCGATCGAGTCTTGTGGGGAAAAGTGCGCAAACCTCTGCAGAGTGTATAAACTAATCATGATTAGCCGTGTCCCCGGTTATGGACATCTTGAGTATCTAGTTCTTGGATTATCCTGTGATCTCATCACGTTACTTTAAATGAATATTGTTGGGTTTTAATGATGATGCTTACTTGGGATTGAGAATGCTGTCAACCATTCTCAATGTTCAACAACCACCATGATAGTTAATTAAAATGTATTCCTTTGCAGTAGGGAAAAATTGGCTTTTCGCAAAAACCTTATAACCATAGAGCTTTTCCACCAGCCAAATATGCATGTAGTGATAGCCTTTATTCATCATTCTCTATGGTGTGAATTTGCCAGTACATTCAATGTACTGACCCTTTGTGGCTGCAACGTCTCATGTTGCAGGATTATCTTACGACGAGTAGGTGATACGTTAGGGTTACGATTTCTACACTCAACTTTGCCATTGGTGTTGATGGGAATCCACAACCTTGTTACTTCCGTTATTTTGGATTTGAGGTAATAGTATTTATGTTACTTTTACATGTGATTTACCTCTGTTATAAATCCTCGAGTACTGTGTGTGTCAGCATACCGATCCAGGGATGACACTTAAGCACAGAGACTTGACCCATTCGGGTCGGGTCGCTACAAGATGGTATCAGAGCACATGTTGACTGTAGGACGTGACCCTAGAAACTGGCAAGCCCATAGCAAAGATTTTTCTCTACAACTTTCCCTTTCAAAAAGATCTTTTACCTCTCTTCTCTTCCGAGCTTATTCAAAAATTCTCTTTAGTGAGACCATACCCCTTTCCCCTTTTGACCACTCGAAGATTCCACTGATGAGACCACTCCAAGAAGTACAAGATATCGGACAACTAAGACCACTTCGGAATGAAGAGTATTTTCCGTGCATCTGAATAATGGAAACTACAACGGTTGAAGGCCGAAGACAAGTAGAATTTGAAGGCTCTGAAGAATTCCCAGATTTATATGACCTAGGAAGGCTACCCTTATGGAACTTGGCAGACTATGGAAGTTGTCAATACCCGAGATCAAGGTGTATTGGAGAAAGACCAAAACATGGAGAGTTGAGAACTCAAAGTTTTGTCAAGAAAACCCTAAGGCAGGAGATATCAACTGGCAAGATAGCTCATGGCAATGACAAGGGCAGAAACACGGTTATCCATGATGTCATCACCATTGATACTGTGGTCACCGAGCTGAGCTAAGCATGCATTCCTTCGGAAGGATTGGATGGTAAAAGACTGATGGAGCATCTATCAGCAAAGGATGCAGTTTTAAACTTAGCTGGTGTATCACCAAGATCTGGAGTAGTACATCAAGAAGTTTAAGGTGGAGCTCCATGAAGCCGTATTAGACAAGGAAGCATTTCATGAAGAACTCAGGAACCAAAAGCTGAAGGTAGCCAAGCTGGAGGAGCTACAACCTCGAGATACCGGAGATTTGTCAGGAATTGAAGGACAGTAGGACCATGGTTCATGCGAAGGATGTTGAAACCAGAAGTTTAGAACGCAACTCCAGAATATTAAAGGACGTCACGAGAGACTTCGCGTCATAAGAGTTGATCTAGCAAAAGAACTTGAGAAGGACAAGCATGATTGGAAGAAGCCATTGGAGGCTTGAACAAGTCTTGAAGAGTTTGGAGACGTTGAAGATTTATTGACCTTTAGAAGACCAAACCCCTATGATATACCTATGTTAGATGCGACATTTGTGAGCTCTCATTTGTTTGATGCTTTTCCCGACAGCCACAAATAAAATCTGTCTTTTCAAAACTTTTGTTTGTATTGTGTGTATCCCTCTCTATATCTCTTATCTCACCCCAAACCCATGGACCCAATAGAGGACGAATGGAGATGAACTCATGTTTTCCTGGACCGATAAGTCAATTGGAGACGGACCGATGGATTCAGAACATGGAGGATCACATGGAGAATAACCCTATAGTTGGAAATGATATGACCCAGCATGCTCTTCAGTGCTTTGAAGGAGGTGCTGCTACTTGGTGGAGAATGTACCAAACCATGAATGGATGGCAAGGAGTAACCACTTGGAGAGAATTAAAGTTGACTTTGCCAAAGTCTCGGCTTGTGTCCCAGAAGTTGAAGCCTTATGGAAAGGATATGAGGAAACCTTGTGCATGCAAGATTTGTGGAGAAATAGGACACACCCATAAAGAACACAAGGATGAATGCCCTAATTGTGAAGGAAGTCACCCAGTTGAAGAATGCCCAACTAGGAAGATTACTTGTTTCTTGTGTGAAGGGACTACCCACTATCCTGCTCAGTGCCACATCTACCCCATGGTACAACGAACCATCCAGCAGAAGAAAGAAGAAATGAAAGGAGCCCTCATGGAAATTTTAGAAGAAGCTGTGATGGAGGACACACCTAAAGAAGACCCGAGTAAACCCTGCACTAAGTCTTGCTATTCATGTGGAGAAGAAGGACACATCTCCCAAAATTGTTTGAATGGGGATCTAGTAGAATTCCCAACAGAGGAAGTAGAATATGACCCAGAGAAATAGAAGCCATGATTGGCATGGTAAGGTCCAGGAAGAGAAGCAGATTGGATTCCAGGAAGAATCTGAGTCATATCACCTGTTACAGGTGCAAGGAGTCAGGACACTACCTCAACAATTGCCCAAAAAGGAAACCTCGATACTTGTCAGAAGTAATATGTTTTAGTTGTAATGGAGCAGGGCACTTTGCCAGAGAATGCCCCAAGGAGAAGGAGACTTGTGCTAGATAGTTGAGTTTGCAACAAAAGAAATGGAGTAGTAGAAGTGAGAACATTTTCTTTTATATTGAGGTGTTGAGTTGAGACATGTAATGGAAAAGCAAAAGATTGTAATCATTGGAGAATCAATAAAGTTAGCATCGTTGGTAAAGATTTGGGTTTTATGAGTTGTTACTCTATGAAGAAGAATTTTGGCCATTCTGAGGATATGAGAAATATGGTCTATGGAAGATTTGTGCATTTTAAGGGTGGTAGTACCCTGTAAGAACCGTTGACCCCTGGAAAAGATAAGGATACTCCACTGAGTGGATTTCGGACAAAATGAATACGAGTTTTGTCTCGATATGTGTGATACCCCAAGAGTATGTGGGATGAAGTTGGAGACCGTCAGTTGTTTGGACCAAATGTGATCAAGGAGTCGGAAGAGAATGTTAAGTTGATTCGAGATAGACTGAAAGTAGCTCAGTCCAGGTAGAAGAGTTATGCAGACTTAAAAACGCAAGGAGGTAGTCTATGAAATTGGAGACAGAGCATGTCTTCGTGTGACCCCTCTGCGAGGAGTTAAACAATTTGGAGTTAAGGGACAGTTAGCCCCGAGATTTGTAGGACCATACCGAGTTTTGGAGCGTATGAGAGAAGTGGCCTACAAGTTTGAGTTACCCGAAGGACTGTCAGGAGTTCAAGATGTGTTTCACGTTTCCCAGTTGAAGAAGTGCCATGCAGAGATGGCCAATATTCCCCTGTAAGGACGCTTGACCGCGGAAAGGATAATGATGTTCCACGAAGTGGAATATGGACTTCATAAGTATAAGTTTTTATCTCGGTATGAGGGATATCCCACGAGGATGAAGAGATGAATTACTATTGGATATAAAGGAGGTATGATGTCGGAAATATGGATCAATGGAAACTCCATGATGAGTCCGAGTAATCATGTCCTAGTTTGGTGCCAATAGAAGGAAGGAAGATAGTACAATTGGATGGATTTAAGAATACTAGGAAGTTGGAAGTTGGAATAATGATCAGTTGCCCAATGATAAGTTCAAGGACTACAAGTGATGAGGTGTGCCATAACCCACAGGCCCCAGGACCTGCCAAGAAGCAAGCACATTCTTGCTGAAGGAAGAACCCTGGAAGAGGATATACCTTTGTCGACAGACAATCTTATAGGAGTAACGCAAAACCTGAGAGTTGTGAAGGAACGATAGATGTTTGTTTGGCTTGCAGAATCCATGGAATTTTCCGAACTTAGTTCATTGACAAGAGAAATTCTGCAATGCTTGTGAGGATGACCGAGTGTTAGAATGCGAGATTCACTAAAGCATATACAGGGTAATGATTTGGGTGCGGGATGGATTGATCACCATACCGACTTACTCTTATTATTCGCCTTGCTATATGGGATGGTAAATCTGAGTGACTTGCCTATAGTAGAGAGACGACGATATTAAACCTTGTTAAACCTTAGAATGGTATAAGAATTTTTCCCTTGTACACGGCAGCTTTTTGCCAACCGTAGGTTATACGGTGAGGATCAACCCAGACCCATTTCCTGCAGGAGAAACCATAAATTGTTGACCACCATGAGATGTCGATAGTTGATTAGTATTGGCGCCAGACCCGTCCGCTAAGAAGACCCAGTCTCGGAATAACCTTACCTAGATGAAAGACAGAAGAATTGAGGAAAAGGTTATGCCACTACCGGAAGAGCTCAGAGAAGGAATTTTCTCGAGGATCTGAGAAGACCGACACTGTCAAGAATAAGGATGGAGTATATGAGTTTTGATGGAACAGTAACCATGCTTCTAAGGGTGGTAGCACCCCAGACCCCTGGGATGATCGATGGATTTTGAGAAGACCCCAAACCCTAACCTATTTCTTTCTAGCCTCTCCGAATCTCGAGGACGAGATTCCTTTTAAGGGTGGTAGGTTTGTAACATCCCAAAATTCTAAATTTTGGAATGTTATAATAATTAGATAGATTTGGTTGATTGTTTGATTGATTGTCTGAAAGTGAGTGAATTCGAAACTTTTTGAAAGTTAAAAGAGAGGGAATAAAAGGACTTTCCCAAACTTTCATATTTGCTTTTTGATCTCCGTGAATTCAAATTCTTTTCATCACAAAACCCTGGAGAGAAGATGACATGACTTCTTCCATTTATTTAAATGAAATGGGGTGTTTGAAAATATTTGAATTTCATTTGGAAAATATTTCCAATTCTGCAACTTTATGCAACTCAATGATTTTCACGAGCGAAGATAAAATGACTTCTTCAAATTATATGAAATATGAGTTGGGAGTTCAAAGAATTAAATTCAAAGTTCATTTGAATTTATTTTCAATTTGGAGATTTTTGAGTTTTATTCAAATTATTTTTCTCCAAAAATAAAATATATGGAAATTAGGGTAACATGATTCCCTACAATAAAAAAATTGGAGAAGAATTAATTTGAAATCATTTTGGTATTTTTAAAATGATTTTTATTGAGTTTTTATTAGACCAGTAGCACTCTTTGATTTATCTGAATTTGTGTGGATTTTATTTGAAGTTATAAAAATGTTCATGTCGTAGAAAAATCTTTTTCTGAAAATTTTGATATATTATATGCCTATATAATATTTTTAGTTATTTTGTTTTTATTATTTTAAGTTCTCTGAAAAAAAAGGTTTATTAAAAAAATAAAAAAAAGAGCTCCCCTCCGCCGAACTGGGCCGACCCAACAGGCCAAGCCCAGCCCAGCGCGCCGCTCCTCTCCTTCCCGAGCGGGAGTCTCGCTTGGGCACGCCGCCGCACCGCCATGGCCGCCGTGCGCTGTTCGGCCTCCTCCTCTGCCCCTTCTCCAAGCCTCACGCAGCCCCCCTCCTTTAAAGCCGCGCCCGCCGCCCGTCTCTCCCTCTTTTCCCCCGCACCGCCGCCCTTGCGCCGCATCCTGCCGCCGCCGGCGAGATCCACCGCCGCCGCCCCGCTCCGTCCTGCCCCGCGGACCACCGCCGATGCCGCCATCCGCCTCGCCTCGCCGCGCCGCCCTTCCCCAACCCCTTCGCCGCCCTCCTGGACGACCGGAGCCGCCGCCCAGGCCGGACCCGAGCCACCGCCGCCGTCCGGTCTTGCCAGCCACCGCCGTTGGTTTTCTTGCCACAGTTGACTCCGCGAGAACCGGTACAAAACCCCTCAGTTTCCTACGTTTTTTTGGTTTTTAGGTGCGGTTTATTATTTTGTTAGTTTATTTAAAGAACACTTTCTGTTTAGGTAGTTCTAGTGAACAGATTCATTAGTTGGCGTTCGGCAGCGAACGTTCGTTCGGTAGCGTTTCTCTTTTTCTTTTTATTTTTAAATTTCGGCCAGGGACCCATCCGTGAAGATTTTATTTACAGATTAGTCCCTGATTTTCAAATGACTATAACTTTTTACTCGTTAGTCCAAATCCAACGAAACAAACGCCCACTTCTTTGTTATGAACCCCTCTATCCATTAATCCAACTCAAACATGTTTTGAAAGTTTTAAAATTTGAATTAGACCAGATTTGAATTCAAACTTCGTTTGATCATAACTTGTGTTTCGTAACTCCGTTTGAGTTGATTCTTTTTGCAAATCGAAGCTCTTGACCTAAACTTTCTGATAAGGCCAAATTCACATAATTTTGGTACTGTTAGAAATTGTTTTATGTTGCAAGAGTTATTTGCCTGGTTTTGATGTTTTCCGAATCGTCTTCTTTGTTCTTTCTAATCTTTTGAGTGATTGCTCATGTGTGGTTACTATTGCTTGCTTACGATAGATTGACCGGAGTGTGACGAGTAGAACTATCAAGAGTTATGAGTGCGAATCATCTTCATCAACATTGCAGGCAAGTTCACACCTTGATCATACCTCTTTCATACCCAGTTTTTGCTGCATTAGATCAAACCTCAAACGTTGCATGATTAGGATCTAATTAAATTGGGGGTATTGGGAAGTAGTTGATGAGGTAGGAACCTATTGCCCTGCATTCAAACCTTGGGAGTTACTTTTACGTTATGCTTACATGGCCATGCTATGCTCGTAGACGTGGATTGAGTTTTGAGAGTATCCATGACAGATGTGAGATTGTTAATTAATGGTTTACTTAAGGTGGCAACTTAAACACACATCTGGGTGGATTGAGGCACCTGGTTATTCTAGGATTGCCTGTCTAGGCACCTGGGTAATCCAGGACTTGCCTGTTTTCTTTTGGACCGCCACCCAGGCTCAAAGGGATCATGAGATTTTTCAAACTAGAAACTTCCGTGTGCAGCCACAAGCCATTATGGGCTCTAGCATAGTTGATTAAGTCGTGCGAACTCTTACAGGGTAGACTAGCAGATGTAGGGGAAAGTAGGTGTACCGGTCTATCCATCGTAAGGTGCTAGCGCTTCTGAAAGACTGTGTCTCGGTCATCCGTTTCTCAAACACCATGTAGTGCGAGAAATCCAACGGAGGCGATCGAGTCTTGTGGGGAAAAGTGCGCAAACCTCTACAGAGTGTATAAACTAATCATGATTAGCCGTGTCCCCGATTATGGACATCTTGAGTATCTAGTTCTTGGATTATCCTGTGATCTCATCATGTTACTTTAAATGAATATTGTTGGGTTTTAATGATGATGCTTACTTGGGATTGAGAATGCTGTCAACCATTCTCAATGTTCAACAACCACCATGATAGTTAATTAAAATGTATTCCTTTGCAGTAGGGAAAAATTGGCTTTTCGCAAAAACCTTATAACCATAGAGCTTTTCCACCAGCCAAATATGCATGTAGTGATAGCCTTTATTCATCATTCTCTATGGTGTGAATTTGCCAGTACATTCAATGTACTGACCCTCTGTGGCTGCAACATCTCATGTTGCAGGATTATCTTACGACGAGTAAGTGATACGTTAGGGTTACGATTTCTACACTCAACTTTGCCGTTGGTGTTGATGGGAATCCACAACCTTGTTACTTCCGCTATTTTGGATTTGAGGTAATAGTATTTACATTACTTTTACATGTGATTTACCTCTGTTATAAATCCTCGAGTACTGTGTGTGTCAGCATACCGATCCAGGGATGACACTTAAGCACAGAGACTTGACCCATTCGGGTCGGGTCGCTACACCTAGGTGGGGCGCACCCCTCCCTCTCCCCTATATATACTTGACGACTTGGGGCTGCCAACATATGAGTTCCTCTCCTTCTTGGCGCAGCCCTACCCCTCTCCCTCCTCGTCTCTTGCGGTGCTTGGCGAAGCCCTGCTGGAGTACCACGCTCCTCCACCACCACCACGCCGTCGTGCTGCTGCTGGATAGAGTCTTCCCCAACCTCTCCTTCTCCCCTTGCTGGATCAAGGCATAGGAGACGTCACCGGGCTGTACATGTGTTGAACACGGAGGTGCCGTCCGTTCGGCACTAGGATCATCGGTGATTTCGATCACGACGAGTACGACTCCATCAACCCCGTTCACTTGAACGCTTCCGCGTAGCGATCTACAAGGGTATGTAGATGCACTCTCCTTCCCTCGTTGGTAGACTTCTCCATAGATTGATCTTGGTGATGCGTAGAAAATTTTGAATTTCTGCTACGTTCCCCAACAGTGGCATCATGAGCTAGGTCTATGCGTAGTTTCTATGCACGAGTAGAACACAAAGTAGTTGTGGGCGTTGATTTTGTTCAATATACTTACCGTTACTAGTCCAATCTTGATTCGGCAGCATTGTGGGATGAAGCGGCCCGGACCGACCTTACACGTACTCTTACGTGAGACCGGTTCCACCGACTGACATGCACTAGTTGCATAAGGTGGCTAGCGGGTGTCTGTCTCTCCCACTTTAGTCGGATCGGATTCGATGAAAAGGGTCCTTATGAAGGGTAAATAGCAATTGGCATATCACGTTGTGGTTTTTGCGTAGGTAAGAAACGTTCTTGCTAGAAACCCATAGCAGCCACGTAAAACATGCAAACAACAATTAGAGGACGTCTAACTTGTTTTTGCAGGGTATGCTATGTGATGTGATATGGCCAAGAAGAATGTGATGAATGATATGTGATGTATGAGATTGATCATGTTCTTGTAATAGGAATCACGACTTGCATGTCGATGAGTATGACAACCGGCAGGAGCCATAGGAGTTGTCTTTATTTATTGTATGACCTGCATGTCATTGAACAACGCCATGTAATTACTTTACTTTATTGCTAACCGGTAGCCATAGTAGTAGAAGTAATAAGTTGGCGAGACAACTTCATGGAGACACAATGATGGAGATCATGATGATGGAGATCATGGTGTCATGCCGGTGATGATGATGATCATGGAGCCCCGAAGATGGAGATCAAAAGGAGCAATATGATATTGGCCATATCATGTCACTATTTGATTGCATGTGATGTTTATCATGTTTATACATCTTATTTGCTTAGAACGACGGTAGCTTAAATAAGATGATCCCTCACTAAAATTTCAAGAGAAGTGTTCTCCCTAACTGTGCACCGTTGCGAAAGTTCGTCGTTTCGAAGCACCACGTGATGATCGGGTGTGATAGATTCTTACGTTCGAATACAACGGGTGTTGACGAGCCTAGCATGTACAGACATGGCCTCGGAACACATGCGAAACACTTAGGTTAACTTGACGAGCCTAGCATGTACAGACATGGCCTCGGAACACGGAGGACCGAAAGGTCGAACATGAGTCGTATAGAAGATGCGATCAACATGAGATGTTCACCGATGATGACTAGTCCGTCTCACGTGATGATCGGACATGGCCTAGTTGATTCAGATCATGTATCACTTAGATGACTAGAGGGATGTCTATCTGAGTGGGAGTTCATAAGATGAACTTAATTATCCTGAACATAGTCAAAAGGTCTTCGCAAATTATGTCATAGCTCGCGCTTCAGTTCTACTGTTTAGATATGTTCCTAGAGAAAAATTAGTTGAAAGTTGATAGTAGCAATTATGCAGACAGTAGAAGGCTTATGTCCTTAATGCACCGCTCAGTGTGCTGAACCTCAAACGTCGTCTGTGGATGTTGCGAACATCTGACATACACGTTTTGATGACTACATGATAGTTCAGTGCGTAATGCTAAATGGTTTAGAATTGAGGCACCAAAGACGTTTTTGAAACATCGCAGAACATATGAGATGTTCCAAGGACTGAAATTGGGATTTCAGGCTCGTGCCCACGTCAAGAGGTATAAGACCTCCGACGATTTTCTTAGCCTGCATAATAAGGGAGAAAAGCTCAATCTTGAGCTTGTGCTCAGATTGTCTGAGTACAACAATCGCTTGAATCGAGTGGGAGTTGATCTTCCAGATGAAATAGTGATGGTTCTCCAAAGTCACTGCCACCAAGCTACTAGAGCTTCGTGATGAACTATAACATATCAGGGATAGATATGATCCTTGAGCTATTCGCGACACCGCGAAAGTAGAAATCAAAAGGGAGCATCAATCGTTGATGGTTAGTAAAACCACTAGTTTCAAGAAGGGCAAGGGCAAGAAAGGGATACTTCATGGAACAACAAATCATTTGCTGTTCTAGTAAAGAAACCCAAAGTTGAACCCAAGCCCGAGACTAAGTGCTTCTGTAATAAGGGGAACAGTCACTGAAGCAGAACCACCCTAGATACTTGGTAGATGAGAAGGCTGGCAAGGTCGACAGAAGTATATTGGATATGCATTATAATGTGTACTTTACTAGTACTCCTAGTAGCACCAGGGTATTAGATACCGGTTCGGTTGCTAAGTGTTAGTAACTCGAAACAAAAGGCTACGGAATAAACAGAGACTAGCTAAAAGGTGAGATGACGATATGTGTTGGAAGTATTCCAAGGTTGATCAAATATCGTACGCTCCCTCTACCATCGAGATTGGTATTAAAACCTAAATAATTGTTATTTGGTGTTTGCGTTGAGCATAGACATGATTGGATTATGTCTATCGCGATACGGTTATTCATTTAAGGAGAATAATGGTTACTCTGTTTATTTGAATAATACCATCCCGATCGTAGTGATACACATTTTCATGCCAAAGGTATAAGATAGTAATGATAGTACCACACAAATGTGGCACTTCAATTTGAGTCATATTGGTATAAAACGCATGAAGAAGCTCCATGTTGATGGATCTTTGGACTCACTCATTTTTGAAAGGATTGAGACATGCGAACCATGTTTGTTGGTAGATATGCATGAAGAAACTCTATACAGATGGATCATTTGGACTCACTTGATTTTGAATCACTTGAGACATGCAAATCATACCACATGGGCAAGATGACTGAAAAGCCTCGTTTTCAGTAAGATGGAACAAGAAAGCAACTTGTTGGAAGTAATACATCTTGATGTGCGCAGTCCAATGAGTGCTGAGGCATGTAGTGGATATCATTATGTTCTTACTTCGCAGATGATTTGAGTAGATACTGAGTATATTTACTTGATGAAACATAAGTCTGAATTATTAAAAGGTTCAAGTAATTTCAAAGTGAAGTTGAACATCGTCGTGACAAGAGGATAAAATGTCTATGATATGATCATAGAGATGAATATCTGAATTACGAGTTTGGCACAGAATTAAGACATTGTGGAAATTGTTTCACAACTAATACAGCCTGGAACACCATAGTATGATGGTATGTCCGAACATCAATAACTGCACCCTATTGGATATGATGCATACCATGATGTCTCTTATCGAATTACCACGATAGTTTATGGGTTAGGCATTAGAGACAACCACATTCACTTTAAATAGGGCACCACGTAATTCCGATGAGATGACACCGTATGAACTATGGTTTAGAGAAACCTAAGCTGTCATTTCTTAAAAGTTTGGGGCTGCAATGCTTATGTGAAAAAGTTTCAGGCTGATAAGCTCGAACCCAAAGCGGATAAATGCATCTTCATAGGACACCCAAAACAGTTGGGTATACCTCCTGTCTCAGATCCGAAAGCAATAGGGATTGTTTCTGAAATCGGGTCCTTTCTCGAGAAAAAGGTTTCTCTCGAAAGAATTGAGTGGGAGGATGGTGGAGACTTGATGAGGTTATTGAACCGTCACTTCAACTAGTGTGTAGCAGGGCACAGGGAGTTGTTCCTGTGGCACCTACACCAATTGAAGTGGAAGCTTATGATAGTGATCATGAAACTTCGGATCAAGTCACTACCAAACCTCGTAGGATGACAAGGATGCGTACTACTTCAGAGTGGTACGTAATCCTGTCTTGGAAGTCATGTTGCTAAACAACAATGAACCTATGAGCTATGGAGAAGCGATGGTGGGCCCGGATTCCAAAAAAATGGCTCAAGGCCATAAAATCCGAGAGAGGATCCATGTATGAAAACAAAGTGTAGACTTTGGAAGAACTACTTGATAGTCATAAGGCTGTTGGGTGCAGATGGATTTTAAAAGAAAGACAGACAATGATGGTAAGTGTCACCATTGAGAAAGCTCGACTTGTCGTTAAGATGTTTCCCGACAAGTTCAAGGAGTTGACTACGATGAGACTTTCTCACACGTAGAGATGCTAAAAGTCTGTTGGAATTATGTTAGCAGTTACTGCATTATTTATGAAATCATGCAGATATGATGTCAAAACATTATTTCCTCGACGATTTTCTTGAGGAAAGGTTGTATGAGATACAACCAGAAGGTTTTGTCAATCCTGGAAAAATGCTAACAAGTATGCAAAGCTCCAGCAATCCTTCTAAGGACTGGAGTAAGCATCTCGGAGTTGGAATGTACGCTTTGATGAGATGATCAAAGATTTTGGGTTTATACATAGTTTATGAGAAACTTGTATTTCCAAAGAAGTGAGTGGGAGCACTATAAAATTTCTGATGAGTATATGTTGTTGACATATTGTTGATCGGAAATGATGTAGAATTTCTGGAAAGCATATAGGGTTATTTGAAAAGTGTTTTTCAATGGAAAACCTGGATTAAGCCACTTGAACATTGAGCATCAAGATCTATAAGGATAGATCAAAACGCTTAATGGTACTTTCAAATGAGCACATACCTTGACATGATCTTGAAGGTGTTCAAGATGGATCAGTCAAAGAAGGAGTTCTTGCCTGAGTTGTAAGGTATGAAGTTAAGACTTAAAGCTCGACCACGGCAGAGAGAAAGGACGAAGGTCGTCCCCTATGCTTAGACATAGGCTCCATAGTATGCTATGCTGTGTACCGCACCTGATGTGTGCCTTGCCACATGTCTGGCAAGAGGGTACAAAGGTGATCAAGGAGTGGATCACCAGACAGCGGTCAAAATTGCCCTTAGAGAAAATAAGGACATGTTTCTCGATTATGGAGGTGATAAAGAGTTCGGCGTAAAGGGTTACGTCGATGCAAGCCTTAACACCTATCCGAATGACTCTGAATAGCAAACCGGATATGTATAGTGGAGGAACCATTTGGAATAGCTCCAAGTGGAACGTGGTAGCAGCATCTACGATATGACATAAAGTTTTGCTAAATACATAGGGATCTGAATGTTGCAGACCCATTGACTACAACCTCTCTCACAAGCATAACATGATCAAACCCAGAACTCATTGAGTGTTAATCACATAGTGATGTGAACTAGATTATTGACTCTAGTAAACTCTTTGGATGTTAGTCACATGGCGATGTGACCTGTGATCACATGGCAATGTGAACTAGATTATTGACTCTAGTGCAAGTGGGAGACTGTTGGAAATATATGCCCTAGAGGCAATAATAAATTGATTATTATTATATTTCCTTGTTCATGATAATCGTTTATTATCCATGCTAGAATTGTATTGATAGGAAACTCAGATACATGTGTGGATACATAGACAACACCATGTCCCTAGTAAGCCTCTAGTTGACTAGCTCGTTGGTCAATAGATGGTTACGGTTTCCAGACCATGAACATTGGATGTCGTTGATAACGGGATCACATCATTAGGAGAATGATGTGATGGACAAGACCCAATCCTAAGCCTAGCACAAATATCGTGTAGTTCATATGCTAAAGCTTTTCTAATGTCAAGTATCATTTCCTTAGACCATGAGATTGTGCAACTCCCGGATACCGTAGGAATACTTTGGGTGTGCCAAACGTCACAACGTAACTGGGTGGCTATAAAGGTACACTACAGGTATCTCCGAAAGTGTCTGTTGGGTTGGCACGAATCGAGACTGGGATTTGTCACTCCGTGTAAACAGAGAGGTATCTCTGGGCCCACTCGGTAGGACATCATCATAATGTGCACAATGTGACCAAGGAGTTGATCACGGGATGATGTGTTACGGAACGAGTAAAGAGACTTTCTGGTAACGAGATTGAACAAGGTATCGGAATACTGACGATCGAATCTCGGGCAAGTATCGTACCACTAGACAAAGGGAATTGTATACGGGATTGATTGAATCCTCAACATCGTGGTTCATCCGATGAGATCATCGTGGAACATGTGGGAGCCAACATGGGTATCCAGATCCCGCTGTTGGTTATTGGGCGGAGAGTTATCTCGGCCATGTCTGCATGACTCCCGAACCCGTAGGGTCTACACACTTAAGGTTCGATGACGCTAGGGTTATAGGGAATAGATATACGTGGTTACTGAATGTTGTTCGGAGTCCCGGATGAGATCCCGGACGTCACGAGGAGTTCCAGAATGGTCCGGAGGTAAAGATTAATATATAGGAAGTATGGTTTTGGCCACCGAAAGTGTTCCGGACATCACCGGTAGTGTACCGGGACCACCGGAGGGGTCCGGGGGTCCACCAGGTGGGGCCACCAGCCCCGGAGGCCTACATGGGCCAATAGTGGGAAGGGACCAGCCCCTAAGTGGGCTGGGGCGCCTCCCCACCAAGGCCCATGCGCCTAAGGGGAAGAGGGGGCAAACCCTAAGGGCAGATGGGCCTTAAGGCCCATGCCTGGTGCGCCTCCCTCTCCCCCTCCACTTGGCCGCCACCCTAGATGGGATTGGGGCTGGCCGCCGCCCCTAGGGTGGAACCCTAGGTGGGGCGCACCCCTCCCTCTCCCGTATATATACTTGAGGACTTGGGGCTGCCAACAGATGAGTTCCTCTCCTTGGCGCAGCCCTACCCCTCTCCCTCCTCGTCTCTTGCGGTGCTTGGCGAAGCCCTGCTGGAGTACCACGCTCCTCCACCACCACCACGCCGTCGTGCTACTGCTGGATAGAGTCTTTCCCAACCTCTCCTTCTCCCCTTGCTGGATCAAGGCGTAGGAGATGTCACCGGGTTGTACGTGTGTTGAACACGGAGGTGCCGTCCGTTCGGCACTAGGATCATCGGTGATTTGGATCACGACGAGTACGACTCCATCAACCCCGTTCACTTGAACGCTTCCGCGTAGCGATCTACAAGGGTATGTAGATGCACTCTCCTTCCCTCGTTGGTAGACTTCTCCATAGATTGATCTTGGTGATGCGTAGAAAATTTTGAATTTCTGCTACGTTCCCCAACACGTGATGCCAGGAAACCAGGAGGAAGCAAAAAAATATAGTTGTACATAATGAGGCACTTGCATACGTACGGCTATGGCCCTAGTGGGTCTCTATTGTCATCCAGTCAAAATAAAGTCATCTCCTGAATCCTCATGTTCGTTGACCATGTTGACAATTCTCGACGCCACAGCGAGCGCAACAACTCGAAGGACGACGGAGAGGGCCTCGCGGGCCCTACGGATGGACTAATATAGCGCCCGCTGCTCATTTAGGAAGCCAGGATCATCGGACACATATGAGCACGTTCGAGAGACTGAGACGGCACGAAACGGTAAGGCCGCGCTTGGGAGCTCTGGTTTATTTCACACCCGTATTAAGATACAAGTGTAATTTACTCGTCATCGAAAACAACACGTAAAATACAGGCATAATGAAACCGAGGGCCCGAGGTCTGTAACAAAAACCGGCGAGTTACACGTGTAACTAGATCGTTGATGGCGCGCGTTGCCGCGCACGTCCATTTTGATTGTTGTTTGATAGTGTTAGAAATTTAGTAAAACTTGAGAGTACTTGTTTATTTTCAAATGAGTGCAGAATTCGGCCTGGTTGTGGGCCTTATTTGTTTACATTGCACATGGACCCGAGCACATACCTTAACGGCGGGCATTGTCTCATCTACTTATCCAATATAATGATTTATCTTTAGGATTATAAATTGATCAATATGCAAAATTAAATGGTGTGAATTTTATATTCATGATTAAATTGACCAGGAAGCAAAATTAAATTGTCATTGCAGGAAGACAATTCTTGGCATTGCCCTAGGCAGATTTGTGATGAAAATATGTAGCAATATATATAGTTAGAATTTAGTATAAGTGAGATTATAAGCATCATGCCAAATTAACCTTCCTCCAAAAGCACATAAATTTGGTACAATGATATTGTATTGTACAAACTACAGAGTAATTACAACAGGAGAGGCATTTGAAATGTATCAGAATAATAGCATGTCAACAGGATGCTAGCTTGGTCTCAAAAGATTATCCTACTTCCTTGGTTCCTCCAAAACTGATTTGATAAATAACGCTTGTAGACTGTCAGTTGTGTATGCTCTTGCCCAAATTGGTTTGGCTTACCGACTGTACCATCTCATGGTTTGCAGGGGGCACATTTGCATTATAATCGTTGATCTGCAGGTATGGTATATTTAGCCTGTTACAGAATCAGCAGGTGCGGATGAAGATATTTTTAGTTTTTTTTGAACAAAAGATATTATTTTTTTAGTTATAGGCTTAAGTTACCTACTCCAAAGCTTGAACGTGCTCTGTTTGTGAAACACTGCCTAGAAAAGAAGCTACTCTTTAAAACATTCTCCTTTTCTTGATTCTGATGGAGACCTCCATGGTGACTGGAGATGTCATCCTCACTCCAACAAATGCCAGGTGCTTCATATCCACACTCTTTTGTCCTTGTTTCTTCTACCAACATATATTCTGAAATTGCTATTCACCTCGAGAATGCACTATTGCTGGCCCTCCTCTCTTGTTTTTGTTGTGTTTAATGTCTGCTGTCAGTGGTCTCCCAAGGGCCAAGTTGCTAGATTTGATACAGGTTTGGCATTTTTTATGCCCTTCATGAATATTGTAACAGTCTGCTTATGTCCTGTCATTAGATCACCGCTGACATATTAAACCATCTCTTCATATAATCCTACTTTCCAAAGCCACAAGAACATAATTATCTCCTTCGTCATTTTTGGCAGATTTCTGTTGTAATTGTTTCAATCCTCATTCTTTTGATATTGTTCAGCGTCCAGGGGTTTGGAACTGGCACAGTTGGAATCAGTGGCATAGCCAGGCCCCGGGCAACAGGGGCCTTGGCCCGGGGCGTGGCAGTAGTAATTGTAGATAAAATGTTACTGTTCGGTACTATTTGCAACTGTAGCACTGAAGTTGGCCCTGGCCGTGGAGCCAGCCTGCCTACGCCACTGGTTGGAATCATGTTCGCTCTTGTTTTGGCTTTGTGGTTTCTTAAAAAATACATACTCTACTTCTATCTCTAGAAAGTTCTGAACATGGCCAAGATACATAAACCACAGCTGAAATATGAATTATACTTAGGCAATTCTAGCTACAAATCTTACTAAATGATAGTAGTAAGAAACGACATAGACACAGGAAGAGATAGTATCTAGGGAGGCTTGTGGAGGGTTTTTGAAAAAAAAAGACAGTGGTTTCGATACAGCACAGTCACATATCTACTACTATTCATGCTCTTCCCACATATTCCGTTTGGGACGCATATTATTATTACTGCAGGGATATGTGAAGTCATATGTAGCATGTTGTACTTACGACGACGAAGAAGGGATTGTAATATGATCGTAGGTCTTGTAACGTCCCCAATAGAAGCCTCTGGTTCACTTTCTCGCATTGTTGGTCGTGTGGCTATTACCTGCTTCACCATCCGTACCCAGAACACCAGGTTCACGTTCACGCTGACGAACACTATCATCACCTAGCCCTGCAAAAATCAAATAAACAGATCACCAAGCTCCAACATCTGCCTAAATCAGCTGACCACGGCCAACATGAACATCACCTATATGTAATTGTTTCAGAATAATAAGAGGGCATCAAGACAAGGCAATTGCTTGGTGGAGAATGAATTACACATGAACTGAAAAGAAATATAGGGAACCCTATCCAAGCATCATGGAGGCCTTGTCGCCGGAGTAGAAAGGTTATGTCATTGAGTGAACAGTGGCAGGGGAGGCACCATATATACACATACCATCATCCGCCATGAATGCATGAACAGAAACTGAACAATAATTGCTTCTTGAAATCTTGGTGGAGCAGTTTCGATCAGACGAGGCGTCGGCCTGAATCGCGTCTGCTGAATCCCCTCCTTTCTCCATGGAAGGCAAATCGCCCGTGTTAGCTGGATCGACTAATTCCCTTGTTTCTCGCATCGCCTGCGGCGGTTGGATGAACCCTGGTCTCGGTCTCTCTCAGCAAGTCGGCTGGATCGACTGCTCCCCTCGTTCAATCTAGTTGGGTTAGCGATCCCAGGCCGATGGAAGTCAACCGCAGCCACCGCAGCGACCATGTCGACGGGGTCCTTTTTTCTGAGTCAGAGCGATGGTATCGATCTGGTTGTCGGGAGCGTGAGAGGGCTCGTCGATGGACCGAAGCGCAGTTGGGCTGAAATGGGCTGGAGTTTACTAGAGAGCTCTATTTCGGCCTCCGGAGCAGCAGGCCATAGGACAGCTGGGCCAGTTTCGGAGAGATGGCTGTACACAGGAGATCAGACGGCCAAAAACGTCCAAATAAAAAAAACGGACGTCCAGAAATGCAAATCGCTGAGAGAGCTCCCTTTAGGCTCGTTTATACTGTCCTTAATTTAAGAGACCAGTGTATATTTTACTAGTCGAAATCGACCAACCAAACGCTTCACCCGAGACCATCTGCTTTTATTTACAAGCGTCAGTTTTACAAGCGGTTTTGGTTGGAAAACGACGATCCAATCACGGCCTAAGATGATGAGTTGGTTAGAAGATCATATGGTTTCACCTCTAACCTACCCGAGTTGTCGTATAGGCTATGAAAGAAACATAAGACAATGAACTTTTTAAGCACAGAAACAACAAAAGAGGATGATTTTCTTAATATGCAAATCACACGCATTAGCTCAATATGCAAAACAATATGAAGCATTATTCTCAGGAGGCATGGTGAACAGCTCGTGATGCCGCATGCCATAGCATTCCAAGCTCAACTTTGCAATCAAACTCACAAGGCCTGGCATTACATAGACAACATTCGGAACAAACTCTTAAAATACCTTACATAAGTCAACATTCATGTGACTATGCATCTCAGCGGAGTAAATTTTTACTTTTGAACTGAAGACAGGAATAGGAAAAAAGAATCGACGTTGCTCGCAGCAAAGGGCATCCCACTCAAAAAATATCAAATGCATGTCTTCTGGCTAACATCAATGAGCAAAATTTGACAAGGTTTTCCAATTCCAATATATTAAACTAATGTCTTTTGCTAATATCAATGATTAAACTTTGACAAGCTTTTCCCATTCAAAATATGTAATGCCTATGATTGTGGAACGGGCAGGGTTTGTCATCTGATAGTCCGGTGGCTCAAGGTGACGACGAATGATTAGAGAACCATTCGATGTATTGTGCATTATGAAGTATTATGGAGGACACGAACCATCTGAACATTTTGTGCAGTTCCACTAAAATCAAGCTGACATCCCTGTGGATTTCGTATTTATATGCTGCAAGAAAACAAATACACATCAGCACACACATGAATATTGGCCCCAGTGTCAACCCACCAATCGGTGGACTAACAAACTGAAAGTACGATAAACAGATTACCATACCCAGATGCCCCATCATTGTTGCTTAGAATGACATTGACAGACTTGGAGTCCTGTCATGGCTTCTTGTACTTATTTGGGCACTTTTTGCCCAGTGCACTCCACGTGTTGTAGAGTTGCCTATGCTCTCTGCAGACTAGTCATGTCACCAGTGTCTACTAATACTCTATAAAGCTTCTCGATCATTCCTTCTGTAATGTAGCGCAAACAGTGACTGCTTCTTTCTGCAAAGTGGTAAAACCAACTGGACCCACTAATGCAGCAGTTTGCCTTTGACACATTGGCTCCTTTTGTGCAGTTCAACTAAAATCAAAGTCGGAATAAAACCGAGCTTTAATTTTGATATCCCTGTAAGCAACAATAGGTATAAGGGAAACAATTACTGAGAAATAACGGTTGATGACTTGTACTCCCAGAAGAAAAACATCTACTGATCTACCTTATCTTAATGGGAAACAAAGCAGGAGAGTGGCAATTCTCCATCAGTGTGATTCATTCATATTAACTGAGACATTATCTTAACAATGCCTTGTTTCAACATGTATAAAGAACGACAAAGCAGAAAAGTACCATTCCTAAAACAATGTGACTGATTCATTTGAATCGAGACATTATCTTAACAATACCTTGGTTAAACGTGTAGAAAGAACTACAAAGCATGACAGTACCATTTGTAAAACACTGTAACTGGTATATAATAACAGAGACATTATCTGAACAATACATTTCTTAAACATGTACTCCAACCGATCCCTAACAGAAATGGTACTCCCGTCGATCCTAACAAGTGTTGCAGTTTTGAACTAAGATTCAGTAGTTAATTCTGAGGAAAGTCGGTACTGACCTTTCAAGACCAAAATTTGAAACAACTCGTGAGGAAGACCTAAAAGAGATCTCAACACATATATGGAAATCCGGTCTATAATAGCAACAAGTTGAATAGATATCCCTGTTTTAACAGAGGCAAAAAAGGAATCAATTACTGGCCAATAAAGGAGGATGAAAAATGCGGCCACAAATATGGTAATCCCGCCAATCCCTAACAAGTGTTGCAGTTTTAAACTAAGATTCAGTAGTTAATTCTGAGAGTGGCATTGCTTAATTTTACCAGCGGCATTAGATTAACAAAAAGCATAAACAGTTCCAGGGAGAGTGTGCGCAATAACACCATGTGCTTCCATCTACTTATAAAGGGGGTGATGTAGAGTTTTGTTGTAACAAAGAAACAAGCATCATGTCTGGGTTGGAACAATTTTTGCCCACTCAATGGTAAAAGACAGCAGTTCAATAGCTTCAATTCAACATTTATCCAAAACAGTACCAATACAAGTAGCACAACATGTCAAAGCACACTGCAGCATCATGTGGATGAAAGTCGGTACTGACCTTTCTTGACCAAGATTTGAGACAACTCGCGTGGAGGACTTGAAAGAAATCCCAACACATATATGAAAATCCATGATCTCCTTTTGTGCAGTTCCACCAAAATTAAGCAAAGTCACCGGTGTGCCATTCAAGTTGAACTGCACAAAACACTCTTAAAACATAAGTGTTTCGCGTAGTGAAGCAAAATGTCGCAATAGCAACAAGTTGAATAGATATCCCTGTTTTAACAGAGGCAAAAAAGGAATCAATTACTGGCAAATAAAGGAGGATGAAACATGCAGCCATAAAAATAGTAATTCCGCCAATCCCTAACAAGTGTTGCAGTTTTGAACTAAGATTCAGTAGTTAATTCTGAGAGTGGCATTGCTTAATTTTACCAGCGGCATTAGATTAACAAAAAACATAAACAGTCCCAGGGGAGAGTGGGCGCAACAACACCATGTGCTTCCATCTACTTATAAAGGGGGTGATGCAGAGTTTGCTGTAACAAAGCAAGAAGCATCATGTCTGGGTTGGTACCATTTTTGTTCACTACTTAATGGGAAAAGAGAGCAATACAATAGCTTCAATTCAACATTTATTTAAAACAGTACCAATACAAGTAGCACAACATCTCAAAGCACACTGCACAATCATGTGTATGAAGGCATGTACTGACCTTTCATGAGAGAACAAACATAAAATACGAATCTACCAACACGAATAGGAAATCCAATCTCGTTTTGTGCAGTTGCACTAAAATCAAGCAAAGTTGCCGGTGTGACATTTAAGTTTGCTATAGGAACAAGTTGAATAGATATCCCTGTTTTAACAGAGGCAAAAAAGGAAATAATTACTAGCCAATAAAGGAGGATGAAACATGCGGCCACAAAAATAAGCATCTACCTTATCTTGATGGAAAACAAAGTATAGGACAGTAGCATTTCTAAAACGGTTACATTGATTCATATTAATAGAGAAATTCTCTTAAAACAATTCAGTAGTTAATTATAAGAGTGGCATTGCTTAATTTTACCAGCGGCATTAGATTAAGAAAAAGCATAAACAGTTCCAAGGGAGAGTGGGCGCAACAACACCATGTGCTTCCATATACTTATAAAGGGGGTGATGCAGAGTTTGTTGTAACAAAGCAACAAGCATCATGTCTGGGTTGGTACCTTTTTTGTTCACTACTTAATGGGAAAAGAGAGCAATACAATAGCTTCAATTCAACATTTATTTAAAATAGTACCAATATAAGTAGCACGGCATCTCAAAACACACTGCATGATCATGTGGATGAAGGCAAGTACCAACCTGTCATGACGCACACAAGATCACGTACGAATCTACCAACACGAATAGGAAATCCAATATTGTTTTGTGCAATTGCACTGAAATCAAGCAAAGTCGCCGGTGTGACGTTTAAGTTTGCTATAGCAACAAGTTGAATAGATATCCCTGTTTTAACAGAGGCAGAAAAGGAAACAATTACTGGCCAATAAAGGAGGATGAAACAAACGGCGACAAAAAGAAGCATCTAACTTATCTTGATGGAAAACAAACTAGGATGGTAGCATTTCTAAAACGGTTGCATTGATTCATATTAACAGAGATATTCGCTTAAAACAACATTCGTAAGAATGTAATTTACTTTTAATAGTGGCATTGCTTCAATTTTCTAGCAGCATTCTTAGATTAACAAGAGCAAAATAGTTGTATGGGACATGGGACATGGGACATGCTAGCACCATGTGCGTCCACACGTATAAATGGGTGATGCAGAGTATGGAGCCAAGCAGCATATCTGCGTTGGTCCTATATTCGTTCTCTTTGAACCTTTTTCCTATGTGAGGATAGCAAATCTAGTCCTGCACAAACTACCCGACCCCCCAGTTTTTTCCCTTCTCAATAAAGAGATCGGTTCCTTACAGATGTGTGTACTGGGTTACCCCCATTTTCCCTTTTCGACTAACAAAGTGGCTGGATAGCCAATCTATACTACTTTCCCTCCCTCCTTTCCTCATTGAACCACGTCCTAGATTCATGCTCCACCCCATCGCACCCTTCTTTCCTCTTTGAACCAAAACCTAGATCATTGCAGAATCAAAAAAGATCCGCATGCAGCTAGAGCAATGACGGTTTCAAAGAAACTTGTACCTTAGGGTCGTCGGGATGTGGCAAGGCGTGCGGCGGGAGGTCGGATCTGCCAACACTACGTACGACAGCGAGGAAGAAGGGGTCGGTGGCCCTCCCTCACATGTGCTAGGTGAAAGAGAACAACGCAGTCGGCAGTGGATTGCCTCCCTCGCCGAAGGCGATAGAGTGAACGCTGCACCTCCTCCCCTTCCCAGTGCGACGGGATCCGGACGCCTCCTTCACTAGCTATGAGGGGGAGAGAGAGACAGAGGCCAACACAATCTTGTTTAGATTTGGTGAAGAGGGTGACTGGGTGAGAGACTGTGAATATAGCAAACCCTAGCAAAGGAACGCTGAGCCTCCAGCATGTATATATATGTAGTGCGGCGAGAGTGTGGAGAGTGAAAACTCTAGCAAACAAGCGCTGAGGCTCCAGCTTATATAGTACTACATATATACTGTAGTACGGACTGAGCTCCGGTGCCTTAACTGCATGTGCTTTTAGCTGTATGACAGGTGGGCCAGCCACATTTTGGGCCCACCTGTCATAAACCCAAAGGCAGGTGCACTAAGTCAATGAAGCTGCGTCCATATAGTACTCGTGTATACTACTAATATATAGTGGAGTGGTTTTCTTATTCTCTCCATAACAATCGTTTTAAATTGTGTAAGTACGAAACGAAACTCTTAATTTAACGTACCAGTGAAGAAAACTACTACTTCCGATGAACTAACAATCCACGTGTCCTGGTCGCACATCCTGTCTGGGGCGTGCGGTACACAACCCTCTCTTAAGTGAACAACCACGCATGCGCCAAATTATCAGAAACGTGTGAGAGTGTGCACAAATAAAGAATTTTAATTTCAATTATCGGAAAGGTTTGATAGTATGTACATTTTGCCCTCTCTCAATAATTATGGTTTGTTGTGTTCGGCCTAAACTTGGTCAAACTTTACAAAGTTTGACTTCAGTCAAATCTAATATGTGGAGTATATAAAAATGGAGGGCTACTACATCCATCCGGGTTTTTAGTCCACACCATTTTTTAATCAAAGCTAATAGCTAGACAAATAAAATTACAGGGGAGCTGAAGACAAAGTTGTGAGAAAGCTTAGAAATCAATACAAAACTTATGCTCGTAGTACCAACATCGATCGTTCTTCGAGGAAACATTTGGTTCATAGCCAATTGTGTGATAAAATTGCACCAACGTGAAAGACGACTGCGTCTTCAATGCAACCAAGGTGAACTAATGAAGGATATCATCTTTGTGGGTAACAAGCAAAGAGCACTGATGGAAGACAGCTTGTTTTTTGTCGACAATCAATCTGCTTCACCAGCCGACACAACCATGAGGCGCAACCATGAGCATCGATAGGTCATCATGGTGATGCATCATCCATTTGGCATCAAGTTTGGGTGAGGAACCTATGAAGTTCGACAAATCCTCACTGTGGTCTGTTTCTTCTCATTAATCAAGCTTGAGGAAGGAAGAACCACGTGGCAGAGGACAGTGAGGCGGAACAACAATGGCCATCCAATTTTGTGCAGTTCCACTAAAATTGAGGAAGACATGCCCGAGTATGGAGATACGCATCGCTGTTTGCAAAAATATAAAAAAGGATAGAATCTTGTTACTTTGTTTTGGCAGTGGTACAAGATTAACAATGACATCTCAATAGTCAATAAGAATTAATGAAAAGTACACCAACAAACAGAAGCATCATGATTATCTTGATGGGAACTAAACCATGATACCCGAGAAAAAAAAGCATTTCTTCATTTAACCAGTGATAGTATTAGATTAGCAGCAGCAATAGGAGCATATGGACAATGACCGCACAACCACCATGTACTTTTTGTCGAAACAACATGTATACCTCCATCGAGGCATAAATCAGGACAACTTTTTGAGTGGCATTTCCTCGATAATAGTAGGTGATGTTGGACCAGCCGACAAACCCTAGCTACTATACATGGGGAGCTGGGGAGTAGCGCATAGAAGAAAACCCGCATGCAGTGACCTGGGGAGCTGGACCAATACAAGAAGTTATACCTCAGGTGGGCGAGATGTCACTTAGGCGAGCGGGCGGGATCTGCCCACATGACGGAAGCGAACAAGGGCGCGGAGGACCTTGTCCGTGCCAGCGCCAACTCCGAGAGGACGGTGTGCATCGGCTTCCTCCATCGCCGACGGTGACAACATCAACGCTGCACCTCCTCACCTCCCGCGGCAGACGGGATTCAGCCGGATCTATGACCACTGGTGAGGAGAGAGATAGAGTGGACATTGTCATCTTGTTTTCGTATGGAGAGGATAAGAGAGCGAGATGTGAGAAACCCTATCAAACAAGAGGCTATATATACAATGGAGTAAAAAATCTCTCCATCGCAGTGGTTTTAAATAGAATACGCGCGTTCCCGGAAAAAAGAAACGAAAGCTGGCGGACAATTTTTTAACATACCAAGAAAGAAAACTCGATCAAAAACACGCCCCCACTTCCAAGTCACGAGAGTCATCGTGCACACACACATAGACATAGACATGCATCTGAGTAGGGGCGGAGCTACCTCCCGGAGACCCCGGGCGGCTGCCCGGGCTGCTCCGGCCACTCTCCACTATGTAGTACACATAAATCATGATTATTATCATTAATTACAAGGGCAAATGCTGGACAATGTCACTCTACATAGGCTTTGCCCTGGCTCCTTGCGATGGCTGGCTTCGCCACTGCATTTGAGGATGGATAGGTAAAACTGAATACAGATGGTTCCTTATTGCCAGAGAACAGAACTGCTGGTACATGCATGATACTAAGGCCTTGTACAATGGTTGGTTCTTCGGGGAGGTGCTTAGAGAAATAAACCAGGCTTTCCTTAAGCACCAGTGCCTATTTGTACAGGGTAGACGCTTAACTAAGCGTCTCATGTAGAAATAAGCACTGGTGCTTCAGAAAAATCCGGTTTATCTTTCTAAGCACCCCCTAAGCACCTACCATTGTACAAGGCCTAAGGGATCATGCGGGTGCTATAATTTTCTCTTCATGTAGAAGCTTGTGTTATTGCGCAAATGCACTGGAAGCGGAATTGTTGGCCATCAAAGAGGGTTTGTCGCTCGCATTGCAGTGGAGTACTCTTTTTTTGACCCACACACCATAGAACAATCTTTCTACGGTAAATTATATTAATATAATAAAGTACATGGGGAGTCTAAGCTCCAAATATCAATATCGGGACCGACTGCCTTGAAGCTACAAATATGGTGAGGATTAGGATTGAAGATCTTGATAGATCTCGGTTTGGTTTTTTGGTGCGTGAGATTAGATCGCTCATGGCACTCCGAAATACTTGTATTTCTCATGTTTGACGAAACAACAACATTGTCACTCATACTTTAGCTCATTATGGTAGGACTAGTGGCCGTATCGTTGTTTGGCTAGGTTCAGGCCCTGATGGCATTGTCGAACTTTGTAACTCTGAGTGTAGCCTGGCTACGTGAGTAATACAAGTTTACTCTCGCAAAAAAAACAGAAAGACATAGACATGCATATCCATGTTTACGTAAAATTCCATCTCCATCTCCATCTCCAATCATATTTGTCCAACTGGCACATTATTTACGTTGTTAATTATATACACAACAATATTAACGTATAACATCTCTTGTTTGTGGGCGTCCGGACCACTGCCACGCCCGCTCCTGACCAACCCGAACCCTCTTCATCACCCGCGCATGCTTCCCGCCTGAAACGGTTAGTGCCGCATTCATGCCCGGCCAGAGTGGACGCGACCTCTCACTGGCACCGGCATTGAAGCGGCGCACCAGCCGAGAGAGCGTCGCCCGTGCCGCTTCCCGGTGCACACGACTGCTCCACGTTCAAAGGTTGCAATAGCCGGCCACAACATGCATGTAAAAAGTTCTCGGGAGTCCGTGCTACAACTAGCTATCCTCCCCCAACTCGTCAATCTCTTTCGGTAGTGCTAGTACTCCATGGCGCGATCCATCGACAAGCATGCAAGAAAGTTATCGTATACTCGGTTTGCGGTGAGTGGCATGCCGAGCGACCGTGTGGGGTCGAGCCGTGGAGGAGGGTGAGACACGAACGTGACAGACATGGTTTAAACGTTGGTTTTGCTCGATGGCACGATCCAACAAAACGAAATGTTGGTTTATCTCCGTTTCCATTTTTTCTCTGGAAAAATGGAAACTTTCCACTCCATTTTCATTCCTACTCCAAGGTTGCCACGTTACAACATTCCATTAAATACAAAGGAAAACTAACACGCATGCTGATGCATCTCAATGATTCACAGATCATAGCCAATATTTACTTCACAACTAAAGACAAAAGTTGTGAGAGCGTGTACAAAGAAAAACTACTGATGGGGTCACTACGACTTAAACCCTAAACCCTAAACAGGATTTAATTTCCTGGCTAGGTAGAACCTGTCGAAGGAAAGACGGCTGGCACCCTCGGATCATACGATGCTTTTGTGCAGTTCCACTAAAATCAAGCTGAGCATCCCTGATGGCAAAGATATTGAAGAAGTGTGATTAGAATAATAGTACTGGCACTAGTTCACGAGATACAAACTCATCACAAATAGAAGCCGATAGAAATAGAGAAAGATTGACATGGAGATGGAGCTACGTGGGGAGCTACGGAAGTGGAGCAAGCCGGCTCCAAAATGAAGATGTACTACCCCGGACGTCGGGCTGTAGCTAGAAGGGCGGTTGGGACGCGACATCAGCCCATATTGCGGGGAACCCTGATTGGGACGCACTGACTATGGGTTTTCTCCCTCGCCGATGTCGACCGTGTCTACGCAGAACATTATTCCCTCCCCCCAGCGGCGGGATCAGGCCAGATATGTGACCAGCGGTGTGGCCACCGTCGTTCTATGCTTGTGAAGAGAGCAACCCAAGCAAGCAGGCTTGTAGCTGAGGCTCCTGCTAGTGTATATAACTATATATAGTGGTTTTCTTTTTCTCTCCATATCAACCATTTTATATTGCGTACGTGTCATTGAAGAGTGAAATGATGGTTGCTTCTTCTGACTAACTTACTGTGTGATTTGACTGCTCCTTAGTGGCCCCTACACGTACCCCCTACATGTATGACCGTTCCTTAGTCTCACTTGTACTTATCTCTATTTTCTTGCATGACACGTGAGTAGACAGGATTCGCATAGAGGAATTTTGTTACTGCATGTTGTTACGTAGTACTGTACTACTAGTACCTACTCCCTCCTTCCGGTTCACTACTGGTACTCCCTTCGTCCTGGCTTATTGGTCTCCTTTATACTCAATTCATGGGCTCGTTTTCCTCAAGAAATTGCCTTTACCAACGTATTAATATAGGGAATGCATGCGTGATCAACGAATGATTAAACCTTGCATGCAACGTTTTGACAAAGCATTGACTTATGAACATGTGAATGTAAGGGACTACAACCTCGTGCATGCATGCAACAGTCACACGTACACATGGACGCAAAAATGCACGCGATGCCCTAATTCATGCATGTCCGAGCACATGACGGAACACACACGGTCACGCTCAAGTGCTCAACCTACACGTGCATGCACACACATACTCAGCGAGGGTGAGCTAGTGACCGTATAAACACCGAAAAATGTATATATTGAGCGCAATGAGCATATTATGAAGTCCACTGACCATATTTTTACAAATATACAGTGACAAACAATGTATTTATCTCGTTTGAAATTAAGCCATATTAACCAGAAAGGAGGCAATATGGACTAGCATTACTTTGCTGTGTCCCGTCAACTTGCCGAACAAGGAGAAGCTTGCAGGACGGGAGAAGCTTGCGCGCGGTGGCTCACAGGATAAGGAGAAACTTTTGACTAATGCAAGCTCTCCCTCGCTCAGGCGGTGGACGTGCAACCGTTAATTCGGTGTCAGATTGCCAGAAGCATACACTATACTAGTACTAGTATTATTGTCCGACTTCCCTAAGAGGCGAACAGCCAAGCGCAAAGTTTACTAGTACTAGTACTACTACTATAGAGGTATGTACTATACTATACTAGGAACCGAACGGAGGAGCGTCTGCACTCTTATTATATTTTAAAAATGAGATAAAGCAATCTTCAATACATTTGGTTCTCTTCGAGGGTTCTCGCATGTGATAATGGAAGTTGATTGCATGGAACACTCGCCACAATCCTCGCTTAATTCTAGCTCAGATCCTTTTACAAATAGGAGCGCTCGGTAATATTTCCCCTTTTTTTGTTATTCAACATGTAAACAGGTCAGCAAACCTTGCGGCACATCTTTGTGTGAACCGTGCTTGCAGCACTTTGAATGTGGCTGAGAGCTGGCTTGATGAAACACCTCACTTCCTTCTTCTTTTTTTGCGGGGTACCTCGCTTCCTAGTGACCAGTCTCTTGGCTGATCATCCTAAGAATGCTTATATATGAATAAAGCTCTCTCATTTACCCGCAAAAAAGATTAAGCCATATTAACCGGAAAGGAGGGAGTATGGACTAGCACTACTTTTTGGTGTGTCCCATCAACTCGCAGAATGAGGAGAAGCTTGCAGGACAAGGTGAAGCTCGCTTACACCTTTTGACTAATGCAACCTACCCTCGCCTAGGCGGTGGACATGCATCAGTTCATCCGGTGTCAGATTGCCATAGGCATACACTGTAGTACCCAACATGCGGAGTACCATCATTGTTCGACTTCATGAAGAGGCGAAAAGCCAAGTGCAAGGTTTATAGTTGTACGAGTACTACTACTACTAGAACCGCATGGTGGAGCGTCTATACTCTTATTTTATTTTAATCTCTAATAAAGTACACATTTATTCGGGAGAAGGGCGGAAAACGGCAGCCCAATGGTAGTGTTAAAAAACATCGAGCATGTAATGATGATATCGATCAACCATGCTCGAATATATCTTGGCCTCCGTGCGAGCCCGTCTGTGTGTTCTCGCTCCTCGTCTCTCTCAAGGAACGACGGGTTGGCCATTTGCTGTCAGTCGAGATCGGTTTGCTCACACTCTGGTCCCACATGTCAGTGATATGCCAAGAGGAAGTGCATTAACCAACTGGCCATATGCGTACTTGGTTTTGCACCTTCAGGCCATGCTTGGAATGGTTGTATTTCAATATGGAGGCGTATAACTTACACCTGTAAGTTACTGGCCGCTGTGCAAATTCCAGCCGGAATTGAAACAACGGGCGCATGTGTGTATTTTTTACAAGTGTATTCAAAAGAGAAACGGTGATCCAAGCAGGGCCTCATACTACTACTCCCTCCGTCACAGTTTACAGGGCGCGCTTCATTCTGATGCATTTCTCTCCATGCATTTCCACCACCAGAGAGACTTGATATGTCTCCAACGTATCTATAATTTTTGATTGTTCCATGCTATTATATTATATGTTTTGGATGTTAATGGGCTTATTTATACACTTTTATATTATTTTTGGGACTAACTTACTAACCCAAGGCCTAGTGCAAATTGCTGTTTTTTTGCCTATTTCAGTGTTTCGTAGAAAAGGAATATCAAATGGAATCCAAATGGAATAAAACCTTCGGGAGAGTTATTTTTGGAACAAACGTGATCCAGGGGACTTGGAGTGGACGTCAAGAAACCAACGAGGAGGCCACGAGGCAGGGGCGCGCCTACCCCCTGGGCGTGCCCTCCACCCTCGTGGGCCCCTCGTGGCTCCACCGACCTACTTCTTCCTCCTATATATATTCATATACTGCAAAAACATCCAGGAGCACCACGAAACCCTATTTCCACCGCCTTAACCTTCTGTACCCAAGAGATCCCATCTTGGGGCCTTTTCCGGAGCCCCCCGGAGGGGGAATCGATCACGGAGGGCATTTTCTCTACATCAACTCCATGGCCACTCCGATGATGTGTGAGTAGTTTACCTCAGACCTTCGGGTCCATAGTTATTAGCTAGATGGCTTCTTCTCTCTCTTTGGATCTCAATACAATGTTCTCCTCGATCTTCTTGGAGATCTATTTGATGTAACTCTTTTTGCGGTGTGTTTGTCGAGATCCGATGAATTGTGGGTTTATGATCAAGTTTATCTATGAACAATATTTGATTCTTTTCTGAAATCTTTTATGTATGATTGGTTATCTTTGCAAGTCTCTTCGAATTATCAGTTTGGTTTGGCCTACTAGATTAAGCTTCCTTGCAATGGGAGAAGTGCTTAGCTTTGGGTTCAATCTTGCAGTGTCCTTTCCCAGTGACAGCATGGGCAACAAGGCACGTATTGTTGCCATCGAGGATAAAAAATGGGGTTTATATCATATTGGTTGAGTTTATCCCTCTACATCATGTCATCTTGCCTAATGCGTTACTCTGTTCTTATGAACTTAATACTCTAGATGCATGCTGGATAATGGTCGATGTGTGGAGTAATAGTAGTAGATGCAGAATCATTTTGGTCTACTTGTCGCGGACGTGATGCCTATATACATGATCATGCCTATATATTCTCATAATTATGCACTTTTTTATCAATTGCTCGACAGTAATTTGTTCACCCACCGTAATACTTATGCTATCTTGAGAGAAGCCACTAGTGAAACCTATGGCCCCCGGGTCTATTCTCCTTTATATTAATCTCCCGTCAACAAGCTATTTCTGGCACCGTTTATTTTGCAATCTTTACTTTTAATCTATATCATAAAAATACCAAAAATATTTATCTTATTATTATCTCTATCAGATCTCACTCTCGTAAGTGACCATGAAGGGATTGACAACCCCTTTATCGCATTGTTTGCGAGGTTCTTATTTTTTTGTGTAGGTACAAGGGACTTGCATGTAGTCTCCTACTGGATTGATACCTTGGTTCTCAAAAACTGAGGGAAATAATTACGCTACTTTGCTGCATCACCCTTTCCTCTTCAAGGGAAAACCAACGCAGTGCTCAAGAGGTAGCAAGAAGGATTTCTGGCGCCGTTGCCGGGGAGATCTATGCACAAGTCAAGACATACCAAGTACCCATCACAAACTCTTATCCCTCGCATTACATTATTTGCCATTTGCCTCTCTTTTTCCTCTCCCCCACTTCACCCTTGCCGTTTTATTTGCCCTCTTTTTTTCTTCCTGTCTTCTATGTGCTCGTTCTTTTTGCATTTTGTTGCCATCATGTCTGAAACTGGGGAGGTTATCATTGATAAGGGTAATAATATGGAAAACTTTGATGCTATTGATGATCCTCTTGAAAACCCTACTATTTTACACACTAAAAAGTTTCGGATTGGTAGCGGTAATATTATTGGGAAGGGAGTTATTCAAGATTTCTTTACTTGTGCCGGTGCTTTACCCACCATGAGCGGGTCTATTCTTCATAAAACTAGTAGTTTCATGGATGCTATATCTTTGCTCATAGTTTAACTTGAAAGACAATTTTTACATATGCATCCTTCCATACAAAGGATTTTCCTAGAATTTTCTAATATTGAGCATTCCTCTGTTAAGCGAGCAGCGACCATCTTTTTAGCTCATGAGTTCAGATTTATAATAAAAGAGGCCAATGAAAATTTTGCACATTATAGGGTGGATGCCGGCCGTCCTCCTATAGAAGCAATCCTTTTTTATCAAGAAGACATTATGCGTTTACGATCTTTAGATCATGTTGGTTTTAATGAAAACCTTAGAAAAAAAGGTTCCTACCTGTTCTTGTTAATAGGATCTTTGAACTTAATGATAATTTTGCTATCCAGAATAATGGGTTAGGTTTTCCCCTTGAACAAAGGCTCATGACTTTTTGCCAAAAGAATGCTTATAATGATGAATTGGTTGTGCAATATGAGGGGCCAAAGGAGGAACCAATACCTCCCGAGCTTGATCTTGGGGACTTTTGTCCCATTAAATTTAGCCCTTTTGATTACTTTTGCTTGCCACAAAGAAAGCTTGCTGCTGAACATAGGGAGTATGAGATAAGTTTTTGCGATTTACCTTATCATTATCATGGCAATACCTAGATCTATTCTTGCTTTTATGCCTAGCTAGGGGCGTCAAACGATAGCGCTTGTTGGGAGGCAACCCAATTTTATTTTTGTTTCTTATTTTTGGTTCTGTTTAGTAATAAATAATTCATCTATCCTCTATTTAGATGTGATTTTATGCTTTTAATTAGTGTTTGTGCCAAGTAGAACCTTTGGGAAGACTTGGGGAAAGTCTTTGCGGTCTTGCTGTAAAAACAGAAACTTTAGCGCTCACGAGATTTGCTGCCATTTTTTACTGGAGAGTGCGATTAAGTTGATTCTTTTTGAAGATGATTAATAGATAAATTACTCACGTCCAGAAATTTATTTTAGAATTTTTGGGGTTACAGAAGTATTCAAAACCCACAGATTACTACAGACTATTCTGTTTTTGATAGATTATGTTTTTCACGTGTTGTTTGCTTATTTTGATGAATCTATGGCTAGTATCGGAGGTTATGAACCATAGAGAAGTTGGAATACAGTAGGTTTAACACCAAAATAAATAAAGAATGATTTCATTACAGTACCTTAAGTGGTGGTTTGTTTTCTTATACTAACGAAGCTCATGAGATTTTCTGTTTAAGTTTTGTGTCGTGAAGTTTTCAAGTTTTGGGTAAAGATTTGATGGATTATGGCACAAGGAGTGGCAAGAGCCTAAGCTTGGGGATTCCCAAGGCACCCCAAGGTAAAATTAAAGGACAACCAAAAGCCTAAGCTTGGGGATGCCCTGGAAGGCATCCCCTCTTTCGTCTTCTTCTATCGGTAGCTTTACTTGAGGCTATATTTTTATTCACCACATGATATGTGTTTTGCTTGGAGCGTCTTGTATGATTTGAGTCTTTGCTTTTTAGTTTACCACAATCATCCTTGCTGTACACATCTTTTGGGAGAGACACACATGAATTGGAATTTATTAGAATACTCTTTGTGCTTCACTTATATCTTTTGAGCTAGATAATTTTGCTCTAGTGCTTCACTTATATTTTTTAGAGCACGGTGGTGGTTTTGTTTTATAGAAATTATTGATCTCTCATGCTTCACTTATATCATTTTGAGAGTCCCTTAGAACAACATGGTAATTTGCTTTGGTTATGAAACTAGTCCTAATATGATAGGCATCCAGGATGGGTTACATAGAAAGTGCATTGAATACTATGAGAAGTTTGATACTTGATAATTGTTTTGAGATATAAAGGTGGTGATATTAGAGTGTGCTAGTTGAGTAGTTGTGAATTTTAGAAATACTTGTGTTGAAGTTTGCAAGTCCCGTAGCATGCACGTATGGTAACCGTTGTGTAACAAATTTGAAACATGAGGTGTTCTTTGATTGTCTTCCTTATGAGTGGCGGTCGGGGACGAGCGATGGTCTTTTCCTACCAATCTATCCCCCTAGGATCATGTATGTAGTGCTTGGTTTTTGATGACTTGTAGATTTTTACAATAAGTATGTGAGTTCTTTATGACTTATGTTGAGTCCATGGATTATACGCACTCTCACCCTTCCATCATTGCTATCCTCTTCGGTGCCGTGCATTGCCCTTTCTCGCCTTGAGAGTTGGTGCAAACTTCACCGGTGCATCCAAACCCCATGATATGATACACTCTATCACACATAAACCTCCTTATATCTTCCTCAAACAGCCACCATACCTACCTATTATGGCATTTCCATAGCCATTCCGAGATATATTGCCATGCAACTTTCCACCGTTTCATTTATGACACGCTTCATCATTGTCATATTGCTTTGCATGATCATGTAGTTGACATCGTATTTGTGGCAAAGCCACCATGCACAATTTATCATACATGTCACTCTTGATTCATTGCCCTTCCCGGTACACCGCCGGAGGCATTCATATAGAGTCATATTTTGTTCTAGTATCGAGTTGTAATCATTGAGTTGTAAACAAATAGAAGTGTGATGATCATCATTAGTAGAGCATTGTCCCAAATAAAAAAAGAAGAAAGTCCAAAAAAAGAAAGGCCTGAAAAAAAGAGAAAGAAAAGAAATAAAAAGGGACAACGCTACTATCCTTTTTTCCACACTTGTGCTTCAAAGTAGCACCATGATATTTATGATAGATAGTCTCTTGTTTTGTCACTTTCATATACTAGTGGGAATTTTTCATTATAGAACTTGGCTTGTATATTCCAACAATGGGCTTTCTCAAATGCCCTAGGTCTTCATGAGCAAGCAAGTTGGATGCACACCCACTTAGTTTCTTTTGTTGAGCTTTCATACATTTATAGCTCTAGTGCATCCGTTGCATGGCAATCCCTACTCCTTGCATTGACATCAATTGTTGGCCATCTCCCTAGCCCGTTGATTAGCTTCGTCAATGTGAGACTTTCTCCTTTTTTGTCTTCTCCACATAACCCCCTATCATTATTCTATTCCACCCATAGTGCTATATCCATGGCTCACGCTCATGTATTGCGTGAAAGTTGAAAAAAGTTTGAGATTACTAAAGTATGAAACAATTGCTTGGCTTGTCATCGGGGTTGTGCATTATGAGAGCATTCTTGTGTGACGGAAATGGGGCATGACCAAACTATATGATTTTATAGGGATTAACTTTCTTTTGCCATGTTATTTTGAGAATACATGATTGCTTAGTTAGTATGCTTGAAGTATTATTATTTTTATGTAAATTTTAAACTTTTGTCTTGAATCTTTCAGATATGAACATTCATGCCACAATAAAGAAAATTACATTGTGAATTTTGCTAGGTAGCATTCCACATAAAAAATTCTGTTTTTAACATTTACCTACTCAAGGACGAGCAGGAATTAAGCTTGGGGATGCTTGATACGTCTCCAACGTATCTATAATTTTTGATTGTTCCATGTTATAATATTATCTATTTTGGATGTTAATGGGCTTATTTATACACTTTTATATTATTTTTGGGACTAACCTACTAACCCAAGGCCCAGTGCGAATTGCTATTTTTTTGCCTATTTTAGTGTTTCGTAGAAAAGGAATATCAAACAGAATAAAACCTTCGGGAGAGTTATTTTTGGAATAAACGTGATCCAGGGGACTTGGAGTGGACATCAAGAAACCAACAAGGAGGCCACGAGGCAGGGGGGCGTGCCTACCCCCTTGGGCGCGCCCTCCACCCTCATGGGCCCCTAGTGGCTCCACCGACCTACTTTTTCCTCGTATATATATTCATATACTCCGAAAACATCCAGGAGCACCACGAAACCCTATTTCCACCGCCGCAACCTTTTGTACCCAAGAGATCCCATCTTGGGGCCTTTTCTGGAGCTCCGCCGGAGGGGGAATCGATCACAGAGGGCCTCTACATCAACTCCATGGCCACTCCGATGATGTGTGAGTAGTTTACCTCAGACCTCCGGGTCCATAGTTATTAGCTAGATGGCTTCTTCTCTCTCTCTTTGGATCTCAATACAATGTGCTCCTCAATCTTCTTGGAGATCTATTTGATGTAACTCTTTTTGCGGTGTGTTTGTCGAGATCCGATGAATTGTGGGTTTATGATCAAGTTTATCTATGAACAATATTTGATTCTTTTCTGAAATCTTTTATGTATGATTGGTTATCTTTGCAAGTGTCTTCGAATTATCAGTTTGGTTTGACCTACTAGATTGATCTTTCTTGCAATGGGAGAAGTGCTTAGCGTTGGGTTCAATATTGCGGTGTCCTTTCCTAGTGACAGCAGGGGCAGCAAGGCACGTATTATATTGTTGCCATCGAGATTAAAAAGATGGGGTTTATATCATATTGCTTGAGTTTATCCCTCTACATCATGTCATCTTGCCTAATGCGTTACTCTTTCTTATGAACTTAATACTCTAGATGCGTGCTGGATAGCGGTCGATGTGTGGAGTAATAGTAGTAGATGCAGAATCGTTTTGGTCTACTTGTCGCGGACGTGATGCCTATATACATGATCATGCCTAGATATTCTCATAATTATGCACTTTTCTATCAATTGCTCGACATTAATTTGTTCACCCACCGTAATACTTATGCTATCCTGAGAGAATCCACTGGTGAAACCTATGGCCCCCGGGTCTATTCTCCTTTATATTAATCTCCCGTTAACAAGCTATTTCTAGCACCGTTTATTTTGCAATCTTTACTTTTAATCTATATCATAAAAATACCAAAAATATTTATATTATTATTATTATCTCTATCAGATCTCACTCTCGTGAGTGACCATGAAGGGATTGACAACCCCTTTATCGCGTTGGTTGTGAGGTTGTATTTGTTTGTGTAGGTACGAGGGACTTGCATGTAGTCTCCTACTGGATTGATACCTTGGTTCTCAAAAACTGAGGGAAATACTTACGCTACTTTGCTGCATCACCCTTTCCTCTTCAAGGGAAAACCAACGCAGTGCTCAAGAGGTAGCAAGAATTTAGAGCGTATTGATGGTTGCTTCTTTCGAGCAACTTACAGTGGGAAAGGTGGGGCTTATGATTTGACTGCTCATTACTGCTCACTATTAGTGTAGCACAACAACCGGGCTGAGTCTCCTGTGCGGTTGTGCACTACTCCATCTGTTCTTAAATATACTATGAAGTATTTGTCTTTCTTGAGATTTCAACGAGTGACTACATACGAAGCAAACTGAGTGAATCTACACTCTAAAATATGTCCATTTGAAATTTGTAAAAAGACAAATATTTAGGAACGGAGGATGTATAACTTTGTGCATGGCTCATGGACCCGGATGCTGAAGAGGCTTCCGGGAATGCTATCAAGATTCCAGCATTTGTTTACATAATTGTCGTACTATACAAATAATTTTCCAGCGACATGAAATTGTACAATGCTCTGAGCTTTCAGCTTTTGTTTCGTGTGTCTTGCCATCGTTGCTCTTTCGGAAACAATAAAAAACTAACTTCCTTGCTAATGCATCTCAATGATTAGCAGATCAGAGCTAATATTTACATGACAACTGAAGAAAAAGTTGTGAGAAGGTGATATATTAAAATTGATCCATGCTTTCATTGGCAGAAACGTCCCCCCAGCTCTGTCTAAATCAACAAGGCATGTTGGGAAAAAAGTAGCTGTCTGGAGCATGCACCATTCCGATCATTTTGTGCAGTTCCACTAAAATAGAGCTGAGCGTCCCTGTTCCAAAGATATTAAGTGTGATTACGATAATAGAGGACTGCTAATGAAACAATAAACACACGAATAGAAGCCGGTCACCTTTGCAGTCTCTCTTAAGACTAACTACTTGGAGAAGATTAAGAAAATAGTTGGAGAAGATTAGGCTCGGAGTTGGATGAGGAGGATAGAGCAAAACCAATCTCCCTTTGTGCAGTCGCACTGAAATGTAGACGTTGCCCGTGTGACATTTTAGTACAACTGCACAAAACACTCTTAAAAAAAGTGATTTGTGCAGTTCACCAAAAGGTCGCAATAGTAGCGAGGTGAAATGGATAGCCCTGTTTGCAAAAAAGAGGTAGAAATGAAACAATTTTACTGGCCAATAACAGTTGATGACACATGCGACGACAAAAAAAAGGATATTCCATGTCCTAAGGGAAGATAACAACCCGATAGGATGAGATTGCAATATGGAAAGTACGCCGGACGAGCTACGTTTTGGGAAAAGAACTATGTTAGATACACATGCAGCGACATGGGAAGACGGGTAGTGGAGCAAGGCCGGAGGGGATACCTGGGGGTCATCATGATGTAACTAGGTGAGCGGTGGCGGGTGGGATCTGCCCATACTGTGACAGCGAGCAGGTGGCATAGGCCCTACCGCGCCGGAGCTTGGTCTGAGAGAACGGCGGGTACCGCAGATCGGGACGTGCCACCTCGACGCCGTCGAACGAAGAAACGATGCACATCCTCCCTTTCTGCCGGCGGACGGGATGCAGCCGGATTAGTGACCAACGGTGAGAGAGAGAGAGAGAGGCCACCGCCGCCTTGTGTGAGATACTCTAAAGAGAGACAAACCCAGACAGGCAGGCTCCATTGTATATAGTGGAGCAGACTACCTTTTTCTCCATAAAAATCATTTTATATTCTGTGTACGTGCCATTGAGCGATATAACTTTATTTAAATATAAAGCACCAACGCATCAAGTCGAACTTTGTTTCGTGCATGCATGGTACACGACCTCCGTAGGTAAACAACCGCTACACGCGTTCAAATTAGCATGTGGGATGACTATAGAAATGAGCACCACCGTGTACCCATGCGGGTGTGGCTGGGCACGAAGCGTGAGTACGTGCACCTATTCTCTTTGTGTACGTACACCACCTACGTGGGGTTGTGTGAGAGAGAGATATAGTGTGTTGGTTCGTGAGTGTTTTTTTTGCGGGGGGTGTCAATCAAAAAATGTAACATATGCAATGTGTGTGAAAATAGAGTCCTGGATATATCATATATATAGAGGGGGCGATCACGAGAAGAGAGTGGAGGTATCATCGGCTTGAGGTATCCATAGAATCGAAGAGAGGGATGATGTGTATGTGTGTGTGTGTGCGCGCGCGATCGATAAAGAGTGCCATCGAATTTGTGTGTGCCCACGTCAAAGATATAGGGTGGCTAGCCTACTGGAACATGAGAGGGGACATGTGCACACTACAAAAAAATACACTCATGTGATGATACATGTTTGTCACAGTAGGTCGTGTTTTTTGTCATGCATGTACATCCATGATGATTTTATGACATAATCAAGATAGTCATACCTGTGCTGTCGTAGAAGTGTTCCATGACATTACCAAAATTATCATCATGAAAGTGTCCACTTCCATGACGATAAATCACGCATCACAGAAGTGCTTTCGTCAAGGGTGACTGACACGTGGCATCCACCGTAACGGAACGCCGTTAAGCTATCGGGTCCGGTTTTGGATCCGATAACCCGTTAACAGCCGGGACCAATGGGACATTTCCACATGTAAAATTCTGATTGGCCGGAGGGAACACCTATCAGCTCGTCAATGGGCCAGAAGTCGCCTGTCCATTGGAGGAGACATGCCTACGATATGTCGACACGTGGCTGGGCCCAACAGAGGCCCATATAGGTTAAAAAGGCCGGCCCAGTAAAAGGCCCGTAGTACTTACTCAGGTACTAGTGGGCCAGCCCAATAACGACCTACTTAATAAAGGCCCATTTACGGCCCGAAGCCAGATCTGGCCCGTTAATTATTCGCCGAATATTTGGGTCCAATTACAGCCCAGTGACTTTTGGCCTGTTAGAGGCCCGATGTAGACATGGGCCCATTTCAGCCCGGTGTGACTTTCGGCCTGGGAATGGCCCGTGCTGCCCATGGGCCATATATGGTCCGACGGGACATCGGGCCCACTAACGGCCCATGATAAAGGTGGCAACAGTTAAGCCCAATGTGAGTTTGGGCCTGTTAAAGGTCTGTCGCATAATTCGGCCCATTGATGTCTGTACTAAGCTTTCGGCCTCTTAAAGGCCCATGATATCAGTGGGCCAACTAAGGCCCGAGATATGTTTCGGCCTGGTAACTGCCCGTTATATAACTGGGCCCAAAAAGGCTCGGTCTACATTTCAGCCTGCTGAAGGCCCGTCGACGACTAGTGAAAATTGAGGCCCAACATGCATTTTGGCCTGCTAAAGGCCCATGGTTTCATCTGGGCCGTAACAGTCTAGTACAATATTCAACCTATTAATGGCCCAACGCTACCTGGGCCAAACTAAGCGCTGAGTCCACAAAAGGCCCGACTAAAATATAGGCCGGTGTAAGTTGTGGGCTCGCGCAAAGTGTGAAGGCCTCAATCATTCAGGCCCAAGAAAGATGCAGGCCGGCCCAATTGTGGCCCGCTAAAAACCAGGCCCATTAGAGGCGAATGTTTCGGCCTGGTCGACTACATCTGATTTTTTTTTCAGATAGCGAATGATGGCAGTAACTAGTAGGAATTAAGAACAAACCTACTCTATACAATAAAGAAATTATGGCATAGTAACTAAGAATAAACCTACACTATACAATAAAGGATTTATGGTATATTACATCCACTGGGCATCGAAGTTCGCCACCAGTGATCATAAAGCGCAATGAAGAAGCAGATTACAATAACTGGGCACCATTACAGTGTAACAAAATAATACTGAATCGAGACTACTTCCAAGACAGTTCAAGAAAGGTTAGCCTTGCGCGGGAACTGCTGCGCAAGCTGCTGAGCAAGGTTGTGAGATCGGCCTAGCATGTCGGTCATAGCTTCCAGGTGTAGCTGTTTTGCGATGAGGTTCTCATTGGTGTTCTCTTCAATCTTTCTTAGAGATAGGACTTCAAGTCAAAGTTGAGTTGCAGAATGCCTTTCTGCTAGAACTTGGGACTAAAGAAGTCGAACTGATTCAGACAATGAATTATGTGAGCTTGTCTGACTGCTAGTCTCAAGTAACTTGAACACTGTATCAAGACAAGACTTTGGGGTTGTCTCGCTATCTTCAGGATGTTTTGCCTTCTTTGCTGCAATATATGTTGGGTTTGTCTCATAGCCTTCAGCAGACTTGTGCATGCCATCAGGCATATCACCCTGAAACAAAGCAGAGAGGTGACAGGTTTTGCACGTGTATAAACAAAGATGATAACTGTGCTGTCAATTCCATCCAATTACAAATTAGAAAATAAAGAGTAAGTTCAAAATATCAATAGCATAATTTGGCATTGTTCATAATGCAGGGAGCTTCACCACACTACTGGATTACCATGTCAACATAACAAGCATAGATGAAGGGCAAAGAAAATCATTGTATCTATTTTTGTTAACGTGCATGGAATGTTGTTCATATCATCAGCCACATCAGTAAGATAAAACAGGAGATGACAAGGTGCAAACGTGGGCTGCTTCACCACACACTGGATTACAAATCCACAAAAACAAGCATACATATATGGAGTATTGAGTAATGTGCATGGTATGAATAAGGAATTTGGTTTTACAAGTAAAACTTAGAACTTACGGTTCTTGCGAACATGCATTTTGGTAGAAACAGCAAACTAAACAGCAATAAACGATAGGGAGTATGAGCAAATTAAACAACAGTTGAGGATAAAGGCTTTAGAAGGACTGACTTACATTAACAGTTAACACCGGCTTTATAATGCCCTTCTCCATGTCAAGGGAAGGATAACTCAAGAATTTCAGCACAAAATCTTGTTCATAAGCATTGTTTGTACTCTACATTTTGTAGAGAGTAATTATAGATATGATAATACTGGAAGGGAAAGAGGATAATGAAGATAAGATGCAGATTGATGCTACATAATCAACTACCAATCCCTGGAAGTACAAGCGTTACAGGACAAAATGTACTGACAAGAGCGATGGGCTACACTTCTGCACTGGCATTGTCTGTGTATTCTACTTTTTGGTAAGATTAAATATATATCTGATCTTTTTTAGTAAATGGTGGGCGAGGGAGATAAGATGCATAATGCTACACAATGAACCAATCCATCTTCCCATAATACAAGAGTGTTTTGAACACTGGTGGACTGTACAAAACATTCTTATATTATGGGACAGAGGGAGTAGCTGTTAATGTAAGTACAGTGATAGACGACATTCAGTCCTTACAAGAGGACTGCAGAGCTAAAACTCTTCAAAAGCATTGGGTTGATTCTAAATTTATGTAAGAGTCCATACGGATCTTATAATGTCCACCAAATGGACGATAACGAGGCTAACATGTGCAGTGATGCTACATAATCAAACAACTATGAAAGTAAGTATGGTCATACAGGGCACGAGGTACTCACAAGAGCAATGTAGTGTGCAGTATAGTTGCGAGATTCTGTGGTCCCTTGAGAATGAATGTTCTTCTGCTAACAGTTTTTGTACAAGTGAGACGTTAAGGCAAATGCAGAAACGTAGTTCAAATTGTGATGTGATATCATAGACAGTACCTTACGCTGCAGCCGAGACCAATGTGTAACAAGATTATTCCAGTCATCATCGGATAAATGTAGCACTAGAGACTTCATAGAAATTTCGTTTAGAGGCTTGCCATCGAAGTGCGCTTGCCTCAGGTAGGAATGATACTTCATCAACGAGTGCTTGAAAAGTGCAACCAACCCTTGCTCGTCTTCACAATCCAGTTTGGTCCTCGCCTATTTAAAAGAATGAAATCTTGTGTCTTCTGTCAGCAAAAACATATGCAGTAATGACCATGAATAACATTAGTACATTACTCACGCGTAAGTTGCGGAGGAAGACTGGAAATTGTTCTATGTTTGCGGTATAATCTTTCCATGAAGGAAAGATGCGCAAAAAGTTCCTGACAACAATATAAGCTTCATCTTCTAAACTGGGAAGAAATGGAACAGGGGTCCTATTTGCTGCAATTGGGGCTCTCTCTGGTTCGAAAAGGGATTTGTCAACTGGATTTGGTGTACTCTTTGCTGGAATGGGGGTTTTGCATCGTAGAGCTGGTGCTATGTCAACTGGCATAATCATAATGTTTGCTGCAGCTGGGGTCTGCTGAGTTGGGGCATCAGAAATGACCCATGTAGTAGGGCTAGACTCTGCTAGAGTTGGCGTGTTTTGTGGGTCAGGTGATATTGCAACTACACCTAATGGGCTATTTGATTTATCAGGTGCCACTACCTTTTCCAAATACTTTGCTTGTGCTCCTTCACAATCAGCAACCGCCCTCTTCCTTTTGAACGTCTGATACATAAGAACAACATTTGAATGGATAAATATGGTATGATGACAGATGGAATATGTACTGAAAATGTATAGGTAGGGCGTATTCACATATACGATGTGTAAACTAAGCTAATGGCAGTTCAACAAAGTATAAGCAATGCAAAGCATCAGTTGCAAGATATGTGCGACCAATATAACATTGGAAAGTTAGAGCAAGCACCTTGATGGGTGAATACGATAGGGCATCTTCCTCTGACTCCTCCACTAGGGAGCTACATTGACTTAGGTCTCCCTCTAGCTCAGAATCACTGTTAGGATCATATTCTGAGCATGAATCTGTAGGTGGAGAGCGTTTGCATTGCATTGCATCCAGACTTGATTTCAGTCCCTTAATGCCAAGTTTGACAGCCATGGCGTTGTTCTGCTTTATTCTTTTCATGCGCGCAAGCTCATAATCATTATGATGCTGTTTAGAATCTGAGATTCATGAAAACATAAAAAGTAGTTAGATTATCTATGGAATGCATTGCGGATTTAACTCGAAGAGTGTCTCCCTATAAACCCCTGCATATGCAAAGTTCACCCCCAACCGTGCTGACCAGACCACACAGAAGTACAAACCCCTTATGTCTCTATAACAGGCAGACACACATTTCAAAACTGAAGTAGGAACATTAGAATCATATGAAATTCGTATTTGAACAAATAAACTAAGGAATTATGAGTGGCATAATGTTTAGCTTCAAGGGTGGAGTGTTGGTAATGCGACACGAAGCAAGTAGGCAGATTGTATTCCATGTAAAAGATCGAAGCATATGTAAAAGATGGAAATGACACTTTCTTTCTATACAATGCAGTGTTCGTTGCCCACACATGATGGAAGAGATCACATAGAGAAATACTATTCACTCATGTCTACGGTTCCAATACTTAGAAACAAGGTCGTCCACCCTAAAAGAATATTGACAACAAATATGACAAGGCAAGCATAGATGTAGTGAATCAATCATTTACTTGTGAGCTTACTAGGACAAGTATGCAGAATTGTAACTGCAGTAAGAGACCGTCCAAAATCCTCCTGGAGTCATGCCATCCGGGGACGGCAAGTCGCCGGCGAGGCAGGCAGCTGGGGGCGAGTAGAGATCGGAGCGCGCAGCAGGACAGAGGGGAATCGGGGCCTGGGACGACCCAAAATCCCAGGGTGGGCCGGCCCATCGTGGGCACCCTATAGAGATACACACCCGAGCGGCGAACATGCATTTTTGAAACTAATTTAGGAACATTTATGTAACACCCCGGATATGATTTACCTAATATGTAATCCAACTCTTGCCGTTTCCGGCGTTAAGTTATGTTATTTTCTCGGGTTCGGGTTTTTCTCACCATGTGTTGTTGCTGTCATGCATCTCATATCATGTCATCATGTGCATTGCATTTGCATACGTGTTTGTCTCATGCATTCGAGCATTTTCCCCGTTGTCCGTTTTGCATTCCGGTGCTCCGTTCTCCTCCGGTGGTCATTTCTACCTTCTTTTCATGTGTGGGGGTTAAACATTTCCGGATTGGACCGAGACTTGCCAAGCGGCCTTGGTTTACTACCGATAGACCGCCTGTCAAGTTTCGTACCATTTGGATTTCGTTTGATGCTCCAATGGTTAACCGAGGGACCGAGAAGGCCTCGTGTGTGTTGCAGCCCAACACCCCTCCATTTTGGCCCAAAACCCACCAAAACCCTCTCCATCATCTAGAGCGTTCGATCACGATCACATGGCCGTAAACCGCACCTCATTTGGACTCTCCTAGCTCCTCCTATGCCTATAAATAGCCCCTCCTCCAAAATCCCGGATCTCCTCTTCCAAAACCTAGCCTTCTTCCACCCCGCGCCGCCGGACACGTCCACCGCCACCGCGCCAGCTAATCGTCTCTCGCCACGTGTCCCGGGCGGGCGCCCACATCGCCGCCGATCGCGCCGGCCCGCCCGAGCCCGCGGGAGGCCCCCGCGGCCCATCAAGGC
>NC_057800.1:402858946-402886106 GCF_018294505.1 Triticum aestivum | reverse complement strand
CGTGTCGCCTCGTCGCCGGGAGCAACTCCAGCGAGCTCCACCGACCTCCTCCACCGCCTCGGCTCCCTCCCCTTCCTCCGGCGAGCGGCAAGTCCGGCGACATCCCCGACCGCTACAGGGATCCCGGCGATCTTTGGTTTCCGCGGCTCAGATCTGGATCTGGAAACCCTAGGGGTTGACCTCTTTTTTCCCAAGTCCCAGATTATTTTGCATACTTTGACCTGCTATATCTCCGCATCCGTAGATCCGTTTTGGGAATATAGCATATCAAAATGTTCGCCTCGGAGAGTACATCATTTCATCTCATTGCATCATTTTCATTTGAGTTCATCTTGATGCCCGAAATGCTGTTGGAAGAGTGCTATTTGAGTTAATTGTCAGATCTGCTGCTCCAAATAGCTATTTGTCATTCTTGCCATGATTATTGTGTTCATGATATGCCCCTGAGCTCTACATGTGTTTTGTCATATGCTTTGCCATCTTTCCAGAGGTGCAATCCATGTATTTTTTTGATGTGTGTGGTGACTAGCACAAGCTTGCAAAGTGGTGCATTCGTTAATGCTGATTTCAGGGACTTAGCAATTCCACTAAGTCCTTGATCTGTTTTTATCAATATGCCATATGTTCATGTTGTTTCCTAGTGATCCGTGCCTCTTTTGAGGATGATCAGTAAGGATGTTTTGTTAATCTTGTAGTGCTCCATCCATACATGTCTTTGTTTGCAATTTTGGGGCAACTTAGCTTGAGTCAATCGAGCTCTACTTGTGCTATTTCGTGAATCTGGGCAGATTGTCTACTTGTTAGCGATTTTGCCGAGGATGTTGTAGTTGATCCGTTCATGCTATGTTGTTGTTCTTGCCATGTCTAGCTTGTATAATGTGTATTCTTGATGGGTGTATGCTTAGATTGTCATTCCATGCTCTGTAGTGAGTGCATCGAGCTCGCAAACATGCCTACTTGATATCTGATTTGCATGCTCCAGTTTTTCTCTAAGTCTGTGAGCTGTTTATGTTTTTGCCATGTTCACATGCTTGCAATTGTATTTTCTGATCCCTTTTGGCTCAAGGTCACTAAGGGACTTTTGTTAAGCTCTTTGAGTAGCTACATGCCATGCTTTGATTTTCCATGTTAAGTCCCTGTAGCTTCTAGTTTTCAGGCTCCGAAGTGTGCTACCTGATCTGACATTCCAGACAAGTGTTAATTTCACTAAGTCTGAAACATGTTTACCAATTGCATTTTTGCCATGCTTGTTTGAACCTGTTAATGGATGAATTGGTCGTAGCTCAGTGTTCATATTTTGTTAAGCATTATGAATGGATCCATGTCATGTATTTTTTTTGCCATGTTTGGGTGCTATAGAATGCTTAACTTGTTGCATTTAGATGGCTACTTGCTGTATATCGCAGACCGGTGCCATATTTGAATTGGTTGCCATTTCCAAACCGTGTCTCCGATTCCGGTGTTCTTTATATCGATTTCAACCGAAATCACCTCACCTTTCCAGTGGCACACTTGGATTTCAAAATTGAGGCCAGTTTCATTCATTCCTAGTCAAATCTTGCATATGCATCACATATCGCATCCCACATAGCATACCATGTTTGCATCATGTTGTTTGAGCTTTGCACGTGGTTGATTGTGTCCTTTGCTTGTTTGTCTTGTTTGGGTAGAGCCGGGAGACGAGTTCGCTAACGAGGAGCCCGTTGAGTTTGCTTTCAAGGATCCAGTCAACTCTGACAACTTTGCAGGCAAGATGATCATACCCTCGAAATCACTTCTATCTTTGCTTTGCTAGATGCTCGCTCTTTTGCTATGCCTATGCTATGATGCCTACCACTTGCTTATCATGCCTCCCAAATTGCCATGTCAAACCTCTAACCCACCATGTCCTAGCAAACCGTTGATTGGCTATGTTACCACTTTGCTCAGCCCCTCTTATAGCATTGCTAGTTGCAGGTGAAGATTGGAGACCGTTCCTTGTTGGAACATTATTTTCTTGTTGGGATATCATTATATTGCCTTGTTATCTTAATGCATCTATATACTTGGTAAAGGGTGGAAGGCTCAGCCTTTTGCCGAGTGCTTTGTTCCACTCTTGCCGCCCTAGTTTCTGTCATATCGGTGTTATGTTCCCGGATTTTGTGTTCCTTACGCGGTTGGGTGATAATGGGAACCCCTTGATAGTTCGCCTTGAATAAAGCTTTTCCAGCAATGCCCAACCTTGGTTTTACCATTTGCCACCTAGCCTCTTTTTCCCTTGGGTTTCCGGAGCCCAAGGGTCATCTTATTTAAACCCCCCCGGGCCAGTGCTCCTCTGAGTGTTGGTCCACCTCGTCAGTCGTCGGTGGCCACCAGGGGAAACTCTGGGCTGGCCTACCGGAAGTTTGGACAATCTGAGTGTGCCCTGAGAACGAGATATGTGCAGCTCCTATCGGGATTTATCAGCACATTCGGGCGGTGTTGCTGGATTTGTTTTAACTTGTTGAAGTGTCTTGTAGAACCGGGATACCAGTCTGATCGGAATGTATCGGGAGAAGGTATATCCTTCGTTGACCGTGGGAGCTTGTCATGGGCTAAGTTGGGACTCCCCTGCAGGGATTTGAACTGTCAAAAGCCGTGCCCGCGGTTATGGGCAGATGAGAATTTGTTAATGTCCAGTTGTAGATAACTTGAAGCTTAACTTAATTAAAATGAATCAACTATGTGAGTTACCGTGATGGTCTCTTCTCGGCGGAGTCCGGGAAGTGAACATGGTGTTGGAGTAATGCTTGCCGCAGGTTGTTCTCTAGTTATTCGTTCACGCTTTGCCTTCTCTTCTCGCTCTCTTTTGCGAACAGGTTAGCCACCATATATGCTAGTCGCTTGCTGCAGCTCCACATATTTACCTTGCCTTACCTATAAGCTTAAATAGTCTTGATCGCGAGGGTGTGAGATTGCTAAGTCCCTGTGGATCACAGATTACTTCCAAACCAGATGCAGGGCCAGACGACTCCGTTCCAGATGACGCGCTTGAGCTCAAGTGGGAGTTCGACGAGGACTCACGCCGTTATTATGTGTCTTTCCCTGATGATCAGTAGTGGTGCCCAGTTGGGGCGATCGGGACCGTGTCGCATGTTGGGTTGATCTTTTATTTTGGCACCGTAGTCGAGCCATGAGTGATTGGATGATGTAATGCTATTTATGTACTTTGTTTGATGTGGCGAGTGTAAGCCAACTATGTACCTTCCCCTTTTATTATCTATTTACAGGGGATGTTGTGAAGATTGCCTTACTTGCGACATTGCTTTCAATGCGGTTATGCCTCTAAGTCGTGCTTCGACACGTAGGAGATATAGCTGCATCGAGGGTGTTACAAGTTGGTAATCAGAGCCTTCCCCGACCTTAGGAGCCCCCACTGCTTGATCGTTTTTAGCAGCCATTGTTGAGTCTAGAAAAATGTTTTGAATCATTTAGGAATTATATATCAGAGAGTTTAGGAATTCTTTTTACTCCCCAGTCCCTTCATCGCTCTCGTAAGGCATCCTGACATAGAGTTTTGATTCTTCTCATCTCAAATTTCACTAAAAAAAATTTAGGATCACGCGGGTATCTTGGAATCGTTCCGATGGATTTGTGACGAGAACATTGTTCTTGGTGCCTCCTGTCATTTAGGGGTTGTGGCAGTGTCCCGGGGAGTTGAGCTCCGAGGTGTTGTCGTCACAATTTAATTGTTGCAGTTCTAGAATACCTGAGTTTAGTACGCCGACATCAAAAATCTCTTTTATGCAGTTGTTGGTGAGATAACCTCGACGCCACCCAGTACTGGGGCGGGAGTTCGGGAGTATTGCCATAACTTGTATAACGAATGCTTTTTGAAGGTTAAGGTAGATGGTTTCCGAAGTTTTTCTCGGTTATGTGTTGAAGGATGCATACATCTGGATGTAGGATTTGCTAGATTTGGGTGAGATATTATGCTTCCGCTGTATCCCCAACACCTGATTGCATAACTGGAAAGGTTCGGGAGTTTCATAGGTGGGAATTCTTGTAGCTCTAGTTCTTCTTCCACGGATATTTGGTTTGAGATTGGGATTTCTTACCGAGTATTCGTTCTTGATCCGTACCTTGTTGATTTATTCCTCTACCTAAATTCTAAGTGGCTTCTCAATTTATGGATATGTGACCATTTCAAGTGGAATGCATTCGTTCTTATGTTCGGATGTGAAGACTATATGTTGCAATTTCATCCCGCTTGATTCAGCTTCAATTTTATCTGTCAATGTGCTAACGGATGTCACCCTCTTCAGGATGGCTCCCGCTAAGAGCAGCAATCAGAATCAGAATCAGGATCCGCCACCACCTCCCCCTCCTCCGGAGGCATGGCAAGCTGTGATGGCCGCTACCAATGCAAACACGCAGTTGATCATGCAAATTCTTCAAGAGCGCAACCAAGCGAACCAAGGCAACCAAGGCAACAATCAGAATCACTTTGCTACACTCAACCAGTTCCTTGCTAACCAGCCAAAGACCTTCAGCAATTGTGTTGAGGCAACTGATGCTGACGATTGGCTCGTGGACTTACGCAAGCATTTTGAGTGCAGTAACGTCAGGCCTGAGGACTTTGTCAAGTTCGCTTCCTTCCAACTCAAAGACCAAGCTGCAGAATGGTTCCAGCAGTACAAGGATTCCAGAGGTGGCCGTGTGATTACCTGGGATGAATTCTGTCAAGACTTCAAAGCTCATCATATTCCTCAGAGCGTGCTTGAAAGCAAGCGTGAGGAATTCCGCAACCTAAAGCAAGGCTATCTGTCTATGACTACAACAAGTTGTTTCAAAAGCTCGCCCGCTTTGCTAAGCAGGACGTCCCTGACGAGAAGAGCATGATATACCAGTTCAGGGGTGGTCTCAGAGAAGAAATCCAGCTAGCTCTTGTTCTCTTTGAGCCCTTGAGGTACAATGAGTTCTACAACATGGCATTGAAGCAAGAGGCTGCTCAGCTGAAGTGTGATGCCTCCAAGATGCGAGTCAGAGATGCTACTCCTTCTTCCTCTACTCAAGTGGCCAAGCATTAGAAGTATTGGCTTCCTCCTCCTCCGTTCCGTCAGCCGTATCAGAAGAGCAAAGGTGGCAGTGGATCTTCCCACCCACCCAACCCTGGCTTTCAAAACAAGACTTCATCTCAAGCTCCAAGATCGAGTGCTCCGTATCACCGTCCGCTTTCAGAGGTCACGTGCAACAAGTGCCAACAGAAGGGTCACTATGCCAACAAATGCTTCAATCAGAGGCGTCTCCCTCCTCCTCCTCCCGTGAGATCGGCAAGTACAGCTGTGGTCAAGCATAACCCCAAGCACGCCAAGGTCAACTTGCTGAATGCAGCTCAGGTAGAGGACTCGTCATATGTCATCATGGGTAACCTTCCTGTTAACGATATTCCAGCTAAAGTTCTTTTTGACACTGGTGCATCGCATTGTTTCATCTCGAGACCGTTTGCATCTAGGCATGGGTTGGCCTTGCAAATTTTGCCTAGACCGTTACCAGTTGTCTCTCCCGATAGGCGCATGCATGCTAACTCCATTGCTCCAGATGTTACGATCACTTTGGGTGACTACAAATTTATATCTTCTCCTTCGGTTCTTGGTGACTCGGATATTGATCTTATTCTTGGAATGGACTGGCTTTCTAAGCACAAGGCTCAGCTTGATTGTGCAGCCAGGCACATTCAATTGACTCATTCGTCTGAGGATGTAATTGTCTTTGCCGCTCGGGATAATACCATCCGTCTGTTTTCTCTCAATGAGAAGGGTGAACTGGATGCCATCTTGCAAATTCCAGTCGTTTGCGAATATCAAGACGTCTTTCCAGGAATGCCTTCGCACCGGCCAGTTGAATTCGTCATCGATCTTGAGCCTGGGACGGAACTTGTTTGCAAGCGTCCTTACAAGCTCGGACCTGAAGAGTTGAAGGAGCTGAAGAAGCAACTCGATATTCAAGAGCGAGTGGGCCTCACCCGACCTAGTTCCTCTCCGTGGGGTTGTGGAGTTCTCTTTGTGAAGAAGGATGGAACGGATCGACTTTGTGTTGACTACCGTCCATTGAACAAGAAGACTATCAAGAACAAATACCCACTTCCCAACATCAATGAGCTATTCGAACAACTCAAAGGTGCCCAAGTATTCTCCAAGCTTGATCTCCATATGGGTTATCACCAGATTCGAATCCGTGAACAAGATATTCCCAAGACGGCTTTCAGGACAAGCTATGGTTCATATGAATACACTGTCATGTCTTTTGGCCTCGTCAACGCTCCTCCGACTTTCTCTCGCATGATGAACTTCATCTTCAACGCCTACACCAATGACTTTGTTTTGGTATATCTCGACGACATTCTGGTCTTTTCGAAGAACAAGGAAGATCATGCCAAGCACTTGTGTTTGGTGCTCGATAAGCTCAGGGAACACCAGTTCTACGCCAAGTTCTCAAAGTGCGAATTTTGGCTCGATGAGGTTCTTTATCTTGGACATATCATCTCTGCCAAGGGCATTGCAGTGAATCCTGAAAAGGTGTCTGCAATTGTGAATTGGGAACCACCTCAGAACGTGAAGCAACTCCGTAGCTTCCTCGGTCTCGCAAGCTACTGTCGAAGGTTCGTTGAGAACTTTTCAAAGATCACGAAGCCTCTCTCAAATCTTCTCCAGAAGCACATCAAGTACGTTTGGTCTCCGGAGTGTGACATTGCTTTCAACACTTTGAAAGAGAAATTGGTCACTGCTCCAGTTCTGACTCCTCCTGATGAATCCAAACCGTTCGAGGTCTTCTGCGATGCCTCTCTCCAAGGTCTTGGTGTAGTGTTGATGCAAGAGAAGAAAGTTGTGGCTTATACATCTTGCCAGTTGAAGCCCAATGAGAAGAACTACCCCACTCATGACCTCGAGTTGGCGGCAGTTGTGCATGCTCTTTTGACTTGGAGACATCTCTTATTGGGAAGAAAAGTGGACATCTTCACTGACCACAAGAGTCTCAAGTACATCTTCACTCAGCCTAATCTCAACCTCAAGCAGACTCGATGGGTCGAAATGATTCAAGAGTATAATTCGAGTATCGAGTATACTCCAGGCAAGGCCAATGTGATTGCTGAAGCTTTGAGCAGGAAGGCTTACTGCAACAGTCTTATTCTCAAGCCTTATCAACCCGAGCTTTGTGAAGCTTTCCGCAAACTCAATCTGCAAGTTGTTCCTCAAGATTTCCTCGCCAACCTTCAAGTCTCTCCTACCTTGGAAGACCAGATTCGCGAGGCTCAACTTCTTGATGCTATGGTGAAGAAGGTGAAGATTGGGATTGCCAAGGGCCAACCCAAGTACAAGTGTTACCGCCTTGATGACAAGGATACTCTCTTCTTCGAGGATCATATTGTTGTGCCCAAGGGTGATCTTCATAAGGTTATCATGAATGAGGCTCACAATTCACTCCTCTCCATCCACCCTGGGAGCACGAAGATGTATCAGGACCTCAAGCAGGCTTATTGGTGGACTCGAATGAAGCGCGAAATTGCTCAGTTCGTGAATAAGTGTGATGTCTGCAGAAGAGTGAAGGTAGAACACCAAAGGCCAGCTGGTCTCCTCCAACCTCTTGCCATTCCAGAATGGAAGCTTGACCACATTGAGATGGACTTCGTGACTGGGTTTCCAAAGTCCAAGCGTGGCAATGATGCTATATTCATTGTCATCGACAAACTCACTAAAGTGGCTCACTTTCTGCCTATCAAAGAGTCAATCACTACAGCTCAATTGGCGGAGCTCTATACCTCTCGGATTGTCTCTCTGCACGGTATTCCACAGGTGATCTCGTCAGACTGTGGCAGCACCTTTACCTCCAAGTTTTGGGATTCTTTTTAGAAGGCCATGGGCACCAACATCCGCTTCAGCACAGCTTTCCATCCTCAAACTAGCGGTCAAGTCGAGCGTGTCAATCAGATTCTTGAAGATATGCTCAGGGCTTGTGTGATCTCCTTCGGCATGAAGTGGGAGGATTGTCTTCCATATGCCGAATTCTCCTACAACAATAGTTTTCAAGCAAGTTCGGGCAAGGCCCCATTCGAAATTCTGTATGGAAGGAAGTGCCGTACCCCTCTCAACTGGTCTGAAACCGGTGAACGCCAACTTCTGGGAAATGACTTAATCACAGAGGCAGAGGAAATGTGCAAAGTCATTCGAGATAACCTCAAAGCAACACAATCGCGCCAGAAGAGCTACTATGATAGTAAGCACCGTGATTTGGCTTTCGAGATCGGAGATCATGTTTACCTCCGCGTCTCTCCAATGAAAGGTACTCGTCGCTTCGGTATCAAAGGGAAGCTTGCCCTAGATACGTGGGACCTTTCAAGATCATCAGCAAGAGAGGCGATCTCGCCTATCAACTCGAGCTTCCTTCAAACTTTGCAAATGTGCATGACGTGTTCCATGTCTCTCAGCTCCGCAAGTGCTTCAAGACTCCTGACCGCACCGTCAACTTCGAAGACATTGAGCTCCAAGAAGATCTCTCTTATCGTGAGCACCCCTTTGCTATTCTTGAAGAGACTGAACGCAAGACTTGCAATAAGTCAATCAAATTCCTGAAAGTCAAGTGGTCACACCATTCTGACCGTGAAGCCACCTAGGAATGCGAGGATCACCTCCTTTCTAAGTACCCGGCATTCTTCCAGTCCTAGATCTCGGGACGAGATCCTTTCGTAGTGGTGGAGTGTTGTAACACCCCGGATATGATTTACCTAATATGTAATCCAACTCTTGCCATTTCCGGCGTTAAGTTATGTTATTTTCTCGGGTTCGGGTTTTTGTCTCCATGTGTTGTTGTTGTCATGCATCTCATATCATGTCATCATGTGCATTGCATTTGCATACGTGTTCATCTCATGCATCCAAGCATTTTCCCCGTTGTCCGTTTTGCATTCCGGCGCTCCCTTCTCCTCCGGTGGTCATTTCTACCTTATTTTCGTGTGTGGGGGTTAAACATTTCCGGATTGGACCGAGACTTGCCAAGCGGCCTTGGTTTACTATCGGTAGACCGCCTGTCAAGTTTCGTACCATTTGGATTTCGTTTGATGCTCCAATGGTTAACCGAGGGACTGAGAAGGCCTCGTGCGTGTTGCAGCCCAACACCCCTCCATTTTGGCCCAAAACCCACCAAAACCCTCTCCATCATCTAGAGCGTTCGATCACGATCGCGTGGCCGAAAACCGCACCTCATTTGGACTCTCCTAGCTCCTCCTATGCCTATAAATAGCCCCTCCTCCGAAATCCCGGATCTCCTCTTCCAAAACCTAGCCTTCTTCCACCCCGCGCCGCCGGACACGTCCGGTCCGGACGGACACGTCCACCGCCACCGTGCCAGCTAATCGTCTCTCGCCACGTGTCCCGGGCGGGCGCCCACATCGCCGCCGACCGTGCCGGCCCGCCCGAGCCCGCGGGAGGCCCCCGCGGCCCATCAAGGCGCCGCCCGCGCCTCCTCTCCCCCGAGCCGCAGTGCCCGACCCCGCCGCCTTCCTTCTCCAGCTCCGGCGGTCGGAGCACCGCGCCTCCTCACCGGCGGCCGCCGCTCCGCCACGCCGCCCCACCTCGCCGCCCGCGCCACCGCGTCGCCTCGTCGCCGGGAGCAACTCCGGCGAGCTCCGCCGACCTCCTCCACCGCCTCGGTCCCTCCCCTTCCTCCGACGAGCGGCAAGTCCGGTGACATCCCTGGCCGCTACAGGGATCCCGGCGATCTTCGGTTTCCGTGCCTCAGATCTGGATCTGGAAACCCTAGGGGTTGACCTCTTTTTTTCCCAAGTCCCAGATTATTTTGCATACTTTGACCTGCTATATCTCCGCATCCGTAGATCCGTTTTGGGCATATAGCATATCAAAATGTTCGCCTCAGAGAGTACATCATTTCATCTCATTGCATCATTTTCATTTGAGTTCATCTTGATGCCCGAAATGCTGTTGGAAGAGTGCTATTTGAGTTAATTGTCAGATCTGCTGCTCCAAATAGCTATTTGTCATTCTTGCCATGATTATTGTGTTCATGATATGCCCCTGAGCTCTACATGTGTTTTGTCATATGCTTTGCCATCTTTCCAGAGGTGCAATCGATGTATTTTTTTGATGTGTGTGGTGACTAGCACAAGCTTGCAAAGTGGTGCATTCGTTAATGCCGATTTCAGGGACTTAGCAATTCCACTAAGTCCTTGATCTGTTTTTATCAATATGCCATATGTTCATGTTGTTTCCTAGTGATCCGTGCCTCTTTTGAGGATGATCAGTAAGGATGTTTTGATAATCTTGTAGTGTTCCATCCATAGATGTCTTTTTTGCAATTTTGGAGCACCTTAGCTTGAGTCAATCGAGCTCTACTTTTGCTATTTCGTGAATCTGGGCAGATTGTCTACTTGTTAGCGATTTTGCCGAGGATGTTGTAGTTGATCCGTTCATGCTATGTTGTTGTTCTTGCCATGTCTAGCTTGTATAATGTGTATTCTTGATGGGTGTATGCTTAGATTGTCATGCCATGCTCTGTAGTGAGTGCATCGAGCTCGCAAACATGCCTACTTGATATCTGATTTGCATGCTCCAGTTTTTCTCTAAGTCTGTGAGCTGTTTATGTTTTTGCCATGTTCACATGCTTGCAATTGTATTTTCTGATCCCTTTTGGCTCAAGGTCACTAAGGGACTTTTGTTAAGCTCTTTGAGTAGCTACATGCCATGCTTTGCTTTGCCATGTTAAGTCCCTGTAGCTTCTAATTTTCATGCTCCGAAGTGTGCTACCTGATCTGACATTCCAGACAAGTGTTAATTTCGCTAAGTCTGAAACCTGTTTACCAATTGCATTTTTGCCATGCTTGTTTGAACCCGTTAATGGATGAATTGGCAGTAGCTCAGTGTTCATATTTTGTTACGCATTATGAATGGATCCCTGTCATGTATTCTTTTGCCATGTTTGGGTGCTATAGAATGCTTAACTTGTTGCATTTAGATGGCTACTTGCTGTATATCGCAGACCGGTGCCATATTTGAATCGCTTGCCATTTCCAAACCGTGTCTCCGATTCCGGTGTTCTTTATATCGATTTCAACCGAAATCACCTCACCTTTCCAGTGCCACACTTGGATTTCCAAGTTGAGGCCAGGTTCATTCATTCCTTGTCAAATCTTGCATATGCATCCCATATCGCATCGCGCATAGCATACCATGTTTGCATCATGTTGTTTGAGCTTTGCATGTGGTTGATTGTGTCCTTTTGGCTTGTTTGTCTTGTTTGGGTAGAGCCGGGAGACGAGTTCGCTAACGAGGAGCCCGTTGAGTTTGCTTTCTAGGATCCAGTCAACTCTGACAACTTTGCAGGCAAGATGATCATACCCTCGAAATCACTTCTATCTTTGCTTTGCTAGATGCTCGCTCTTTTGCTATGCCTATGGTATGATGCCTACCACTTGCTTATCATGCCTCCCAAATTGCCATGTCAAACCTCTAACCCACCATGTCCTAGCAAACCGTTGATTGGCTATGTTACCACTTTGCTCAACCCCTCTTATAGCGTTGCTAGTTGCAGGTGAAGATTGGAGACCGTTCCTTGTTGGAACATTATTTTCTTGTTGGGATATCATTATATTGCCTTGTTATCTTAATGCATCTATATACTTGGTAAAGGGTGGAAGGCTCGGCCTTTTTCCTAGTGTTTTGTTTAACTCTTGCCTCCCTAGTTTCCGTCATGTCGGTGTTATGTTCTCGGATTTTGCGTTCCTTATGCGGTTGGGTGATAATGGGAACCCCTTGATAGTTCACCTTGAATAAAGCTTTTCCAGCAATGCCCAACCTTGGTTTTACCATTTGCCACCTAGCCTCTTTTTCCATTGGGTTTTCGGAGCCCAAGGGTCATCTTATTTAAACCCCCCCGGGCCAGTGCTCCTCTGAGTGTTGGTCCACCTCGTCAGCCGCCGGTGGCCACCAGGGGCAACTCTGGGCTGGCCTATCGGAAGTTTGGACAATCTGAGTGTGCCCTGAGAACGAGATATGTGCAGCTCCTATCGAGATTTGTCGGCACATTCGGGTAGTGTTGCTGGATTTGTTTTAACTTGTTGAAGTGTCTTGTAGAACTGGGATACCGAGTCTGATCGGAATGTCTCGGGAGAAGGTATATCCTTCGTTGACCGTGAGAGCTTGTCATGGGCTAAGTTGGGATTCCCCTGCAGGGATTTAGACTTTCAAAACCGTGTTCGCGGTTATGGGCAGATGGGAATTTGTTAATGTCCGGTTGTAGATAACTTGAACCTTAACTTAATTAAAATGAATCAATTGTGTGAGTTACCGTGATGGTCTCTTCTCGGCGGAGTCCGAGAAGTGAACACGGTGTTGGAGTAATGCTTGCCGCAGGTTGTTCTCTAGTTATTCGTTCGTGCTTTGCCTTCTCTTCTCGCTCTCTTTTGCGAACAGGTTAGCCACCATATATGCTAGTCGCTTGCTGCAGCTCCACATATTTACCTTGCCTTACCTATAAGCTTAGATAGTCTTGATCGCGAGGGTGCGAGATTGCTGAGTCCCTGTGGCTCACAGATTACTTCCAAACCAGATGTAGGGCCAGACGACTCCATTCCAGATGACGCGCTTGAGCTCAAGTGGGAGTTCGACGAGGACTCACGCTGTTACTATGTGTCTTTCCCTGATGATCAGTAGTGGTGCCCAGTTGGGGCGATCGGGACCGTGTCGCATGTTGGGTTGATATTTTATTTTGGCACCGTAGTCGGGCCATGAGTGATTGGATGATGTAATGCTATTTATGTACTTTGTTTGACGTGGCGAGTGTAAGCCAACTATGTACCTTCCCCTTTTATTATCTATTTACATGGGATGTTGTGAAGATTGCCTTACTTGCGACATTGCTTTCAATGCGGTTATGCCTCTAAGTCGTGCTTCGACACGTAGGAGATATAGCCGCATCGAGGGCGTTACAAGTTGGTAATCAGAGCCTTCCCCGACCTTAGGAGGCCCCACTGCTTGATCGTTTTTAGCAGCCGTTGTTGAGTCTAGAAAAATGTTTTGAATCATTTAGGAATTATATATTGGAGAGTTTAGGAATTCTTTTTACTCCCCAGTCCCTTCTTCGCTCTCGTAAGGCATCCTTAGGTAGAGTTTTGATTCTTCTCTTCTCAAATTTCACTAAAACATTTTTAGGATCACGCGGTTATCTTGGAATCGTTCCGATGGATTTGTGACGAGAACATTGTTCTTGGTGCCTCCTGTCATTTAGGGGTTGTGGCAGTGTCCCGGGGAGTTGAGCTCCGAGGTGTTGTCGAATACCTGAGTTTAGTATGCCGACATCGAAAATCTCTTTTATGCAGTTGTTGGTGAGATAACCTCGACGCCACCCAATACTGGGGCGGGAGTTCGGGAGTATTGCCATAACTTGTATAACGGATGCTTTTCGAAGGTTGAGGTAGATGGTTTCCGAAGTTTTTCTCGGTTATGTGTTGAAGGATGGATACAGCTGGATGTAGGATTTGCTAGATTTGGGTGAGATATTATGCTTCCCCTGTATCCCCAACACCTGATTGCATAACTGGAAAGGTTCGGGAGTTTCATAGGTGGGAATTCTTGTAGCTCTAGTTCTTCTTCCACGGATATTTGGTTTGAGATTGGGATTTCTTACCGAGTATTCGTTCTTGATCCGTACCTTGTTGATTTATTCCTCTACCTAAATTCTAAGTGGCTTCTCAATTTATGGATATGTGACCATTTCAAGTGGAATGCATTCGTTCTTATGTTCGGATGTGAAGACTATATGTTGCAATTTCATCCCGCTTGATTCAGCTTCAATTTTATCTGTCAATGTGCTAACGAATGTCACCCTCTTCAGGATGGCTCCCGCTAAGAGCAGCAATCAGAATCAGGATCCGCCACCACCTCCCCCTCCTCCGGAGGCATGGCAAGCTGTGATGGCCGCTACCAATGCAAACACGCAGTTGATCATGCAAATTCTTCAAGAGCGCAACCAAGCGAACCAAGGCAACAATCAGAATCACTTTGCTACACTCAACCAGTTCCTTGCTAACCAGCCAAAGACCTTCAGCAATTGTGTTGAGGCAACTGATGCTGACGATTGGCTCGTGGACTTATGCAAGCACTTCGAGTGCAGTAACGTCAGGCCTGAGGACTTTATCAAGTTTGCTTCCTTCCAACTCAAAGACCAAGCTGCAGAATGGTTCCAGCAGTACAAGGATTCCAGAGGTGGCCGTGTGATTACCTGGGATGAATTCCGTCAAGACTTCAAAGCTCATTATATTCCTCAGAGCGTGGTTGAAAGCAAGCGTGAGGAATTCCGCAACCTGAAGCAAGGCTCTTTGTCTGTCTATGACTACAACAAGTTGTTTCAAAAGCTCGCCCGCTTTGCTAAGCAGGACGTCCCTGACGAGAAGAGCATGATATACCAGTTCAGGGGTGGTCTCAGAGAAGAAATCCAGCTAGCTCTTGTTCTCTTTGAGCCCTTGAGGTACAATGAGTTCTACAACATGGCATTGAAGCAAGAGGCTGCTCAACTGAAGTGTGATGCCTCCAAGATGCGAGTCAGAGATGCTACTCCTTCCTCTAGTGAAGTGGCCAAGCAGCAGAAGTATTGGCTTCCTCCTCCTCCATTCCGTCAGCCGTATCAAAAGAGCAAAGGTGGCAATGGATCTTCCCACCCACCCAACCCTGGCTTTCAGAGCAAGACTTCATCTCAAGCTCCAAGATCGAGTGCTCCGTATCACCGTCCGCTTTCAGAGGTCACGTGCAACAAGTGCCAACAGAAGGGTCACTATGCCAACAAATGCTTCAATCAGAGGCGTCTCCCTCCTCCTCCTCCTCCTCCTGTGAGATCGGCAAGTACAACTGTGGTCAAGCATAACCCCAAGCACGCCAAGGTCAACTTGCTGAATGCAGCTCAGGCAGAGGACTCGTCTTATGTCATCATGGGTAACCTTCCTGTTAACGATATTCCAGCTAAAGTTCTTTTTGACACTGCTGCATCGCATTGTTTCATCTCGAGACCGTTTTCATCTGGGCATGGGTTGGCCTTGCAAATTTTTCCTAGACCGTTACCAGTTGTCTCTCCCGGTAGGCGCATGCATTCTAACTCCATTGCTCCGGATGTTACTATCACTTTGGGTGACTAAAAATTTCTATCTTCTCCTTCGGTTCTTGGTGACTTGGATATTGATCTTATTCTTGGAATGGACTGGCTTTCTAAGCACAAGGCTCAGCTTGATTGTGCAGCCAGGCACATTCAATTGACTCATTTGTCTGAGGACGTAATTGTCTTTGCCGCTCGGGATAATACCATCCGTCTGTTTTCTCTCAATGAGAAGGGTGAACTGGATGCCATCTCGCAAATTCCAGTCGTTTGCGAATATCAAGACGTCTTTCCAGAAGAGCTTCTAGGAATGCCTCCGCACCGGCCAGTTGAATTCGTCATCGATCTTGAGCCTGGCACGGAACTTGTTTGCAAGCGTCCTTACAAGGTCGGACCTGAAGAGTTGAAGGAGCTGAAGAAGCAACTCGATATTCAAGAGCGAATGGGCCTCATCCGACCTAGTTCCTCTCCATGGGGTTGCGGAGTTCTCTTTATGAAGAAGAATGGAACGGACCAACTTTGTGTTGACTACCGTCCATTGAACAAGAAGACTATCATGAACAAATACCCACTTCCCAACATCAACGAGCTGTTCGAACAACTCAAAGGTTCCCAAGTATTCTCCAAGCTTGATCTCCGTATGGGTTATCACTAGATTCGAATCCGTGAACAAGCTATAGTTCACGGATTTGGCTTTCAGGACAAGCTATAGTTCATGTGAATACACTGTCATGTCTTTTGGCCTCGTCAACGCTCCTCCGACTTTCTCTCGCATGATGAACTTCATCTTCAACGCCTACACCAATGACTTCGTTTTGGTCTATCTCGACGACATTCTGGTCTTTTCGAAGAACAAGGAAGATCATGCCAAGCACTTGTGTTTGGTGCTCGATAAGCTCAGGGAACACCAGTTCTACGCCAAGTTCTCAAAGTGCAAATTTTGGCTCGATGAGGTTCTTTATCTTGGGCATATCATCTCTGCCAAGGGCATTGCAGTGAATCCCGAAAAGGTGTCTGCAATTGTGAATTGGGAACCACCTCAGAACGTGAAGCAACTCCGTAGCTTCCTCGGTCTCGCAAGCTACTGTCGAAGGTTCGTTGAGAACTTTTCAAAGATCACGAAGCCTCTCTCAAATCTTCTCCAGAAGCACATCAAGTACGTTTGGTCTCCGGAGTGTGACATTGCTTTCAACACTTTGAAAGAGAAATTGGTCACTGCTCCAGTTCTGACTCCTCCTGATGAATCCAAACCGTTCGAGGTCTTCTGCGATGCCTCTCTCCAAGGTCTTGGTGCAGTGTTGATGCAAGAGAAGAAAGTTGTGGCTTATACATCTTGCCAGTTGAAGCCCAATAAGAAGAACTACCCCACTCATGACCTCGAGTTGGCGGCAGTTGTGCATGCTCTTTTGACTTGGAGACATCTCTTATTGGGAAGAAAAGTGGACATCTTCACTGACCACAAGAGTCTCAAGTACATCTTCACTCAGCCTAATCTCAACCTCAAGCAGACTCGATGGGTCGAAATGATTCAAGAGTATAATCCGAGTATCGAGTATACTCCAGGCAAGGCCAATGTGATTGCTGAAGCTTTGAGCAGGAAGGCTTACTGCAACAGTCTTATTCTCAAGCCTTGTCAACCCAAGCTTTGTGAAGCTTTCCGCAAACTCAATGTTCAAGTTGTTCCTCAAGATTTCCTCGCCAACCTTCAAGTCTCTCCTACCTTGGAAGACCAGATTCGCGAGGCTCAACTTCTTGATGCTATGGTGAAGAAGGTGAAGATTGGGATTGCCAAGGGCCAACCCAAGTACAAGTGTTACCGCCTTGATGACAAGGATACTCTCTTCTTTGAGGATCGTATTGTTGTGCCCAAGGGTGATCTTCGTAAGGTTATCATGAATGAGGCTCACAATTCACTCCTCTCCATCCACCCTGGGAGCACGAAGATGTATCAGGACCTCAAGCAGAGCGCGAGGTTGCTCAGTTCGTGAATGAGTGTGATGTCTGCAGAAGAGTGAAGGCAGAACACCAAAGGCCAGCTGGTCTCCTCCAACCTCTTGCCATTCCAGAATGGAAGTTTGACCACATTGAGATGGACTTCGTGACTGGGTTTCCAAAGTCCAAGCATGGCAATGATGCTATATTCATTGTCATCGACAAACTCACTAAAGTGGCTCACTTTCTGCCTATCAAAGAGTCAATCACTGCAGCTCAATTGGCGGAGCTCTATACCTCTCGGATTGTCTCTATGCACGGTATTCCACAGGTGATCTCGTCAGACTGTGGCAGCACCTTTACCTTCAAGTTTTGGGATTCTTTTCAGAAGGCCATGGGCACCAACATCCGCTTCAGCACAGCTTTCCATCCTCAAACTAGCGGTCAAGTCGAGCGTGTCAATCAGATTCTTGAAGATATGCTCAGGGCTTGTGTGATCTCCTTCGGCATGAAGTGGGAGGATTGTCTTCCATATGCTGAATTCTCCTACAACAACAGTTTTTAGGCAAGTTCGGGCAAGGCCCCATTCAAAATTTTGTATGGCAGGAAGTGCCGTACCCCTCTCAATTGGTCTGAAACCGGTGAACGTCAACTTCTGGGAAATGACTTAATCACAGAGGCAGAGGAAATGTGCAAAGTCATTCGAGATAACCTCAAAGCAGCACAATCGCGCCAGAAGAGCTACTATGATAGTAAGCACCATGATTTGGCTTTCGAGATCGGAGATCATGTTAACCTCCGCGTCTCTCCAATGAAAGGTACTCGTCGCTTCGGTATCAAAGGGAAGCTTGCCCCTAGATACGTGGGACCTTTGAAGATTGTCAGCAAGAGAGGCGATCTCGCCTATCAACTCGAGCTTCCTTCAAACTTTGCAAATGTGCATGACGTGTTCCATGTCTCTCAGCTCCACAAGTGCTTCAAGACTCCTGACCGCACCGTCAACTTCAAAGACATTGAGCTCCAAGAAGATCTCTCTTATCGTGAGCACCCCGTTGCTATTCTTGAAGAGACTGGACGCAAGACTCGCAATAAGTCAATCAAATTCCTCAAAGTCAAGTGGTCACACCATTCCGACCATGAAGCCACCTGGGAATGCGAGGATCACCTCTATTCTGAGTACCCGACGTTCTTCTAGTCCTAGATCTCGGGACGAGATCCTTTCATAGTGGTGGAGTGTTGTAACACCCCGGATATGATTTACCTAATATGTAATCCAACTCTTGCCATTTCCGGCGTTAAGTTATGTTATTTTCTCGGGTTCGGGTTTTTGTCTCCGTGTGTTGTTGTTGTTGTCATGCATCTCATATCATGTCATCATGTGCATTGCATTTGCATACGTGTTCGTCTCATGCATCCGAGCATTTTCCCCGTTGTCCGTTTTGCATTCCGGCGCTCCGTTCTCCTCCGGTGGTCATTTCTACCTTCTTTTCGTGTGTGGGGGTTAAACATTTCCGGATTGGACCGAGACTTGCCAAGCGGCCTTGGTTTACTACCGGTAGACCGCCTGTGAAGTTTCGTACCATTTGGATTTCGTTTGATGCTCCAATGGTTAACCGAGGGACCGAGAAGGCCTCATGTGTGTTGCAGCCCAACACCCCTCCATTTTGGCCCAAAACCCACCAAAACCCTCTCCATCATCTAGAGCGTTCGATCACGATCGCGTGGCCGAAAACCGCACCTCATTTGGACTCTCCTAGCTCCTCCTATGCCTATAAATAGCCCCTCCTCCGAAATCCCACATCTCCTCTTCCAAAACCTAGCCTTCTTCCACCCCGCGCCGCCGGACACGTCCACCGCCACCGCGCCAGCCAATCGTCTCTCGCCACGTGTCCCGGGCGGGCGCCCACATTGCCGCCGACCGTGCCGGCCCGCCCGAGCCCGCGGGAGGCCCCTGCGGCCCATCAAGGCGCCGCCCGCGCCTCCTCTCCCCTGAGCCGCAGCGCCCGGCCCCGCCGCCTTCCTTCTCCAGCTCCGGTGGCCGGAGCACCGCGCCTCCTCGCCGGCGGCCGCCGCTCCGCCATGCCGCCCACCTCGCCGCCCGCGCCACCGCGTCGCCTCGTCGCCGGGAGCAACTCCGGCGAGCTCCGCCGACCTCCTCCACCGCCTCGGCTCCCTCCCCTTCCTCCAGCGAGCGGCAAGTCCGGCGACATCCCCGGCCGCTACAGGAATCCCGGCGATCCTCGGTTTCCGCACCTCAGATCTGGATCTGGAAACCCTAGGGGTTGACCTCTTTTCTCCCCTAAGTCCCAGATTATTTTGCATACTTTGACCTGCTATATCTCCGCATCCGTAGATCCGTTTTGTACATATAGCATATCAAAATGTTCGCCTCAGAGAGTACATCATTTCATCTCATTGCATCATTTTCATTCGAGTTCATCTTGATGCCCGAAATGCTGTTGGAAGAGTGCTATTTGAGTTAATTGTCAGATCTGCTGCTCCAAATAGCTATTTGTCATTCTTGCCATGATTATTGTGTTCATGATATGCCCCTGAGCTCTACATGTGTTTTGTCATATGCTTTGCCATCTTTCCAGAGGTGCAATCCATGTATTTTTTTGATGTGTGTGGTGACTAGCACAAGCTTGCAAAGTGGTGCATTCGTTAATGCTGATTTCAGGGACTTAGCAATTCCACTAAGTCCTTGATCTGTTTTTATCAATATGCCATATGTTCATGTTGTTTCCTAGTGATCCGTGTCTCTTTTGAGGATGATCAGGAAGGATGTTTTGTTAATCTTGTAGTGCTCTATCCATCCATGTCTTTGTTTGCAATTTTGGAGCACCTTAGCTTGAGTCAATCAAGCTCTACTTTTGCTATTTCGTGAATCTGGGCAGATTGTCTACTTGTTAGCGATTTTGCCGAGGATGTTGTAGTTGATCCGTTCATGCTATGTTGTTGTTCTTGCCATGTCTAGCTTGTATAATGTGTATTATTGATGGGTGTATGCTTAGATTGTCCTGCCATGCTCTTTACTGAGTGCATCGAGCTTGCAAACATGCCTACTTGATATCTGATTTGCATGCTCCAGTTTTTCTCTAAGTCTATGAGCTGTTTATGTTTTTGCCATGTTCACATGCTTATAATTGTATTTTCTGATCCCTTTTGGCTCAAGGTCACTAAGGGACTTTTGTTAAGCTCTTTGAGTAGCTACATGCCATGCTTTGCTTTGCCATGTTAAGTCCCTGTAGCTTCTAGTTTTCATGCTCCAAAGTGTGCTACCTGATCTGACATTCCAGACAAGTGTTAATTTCAATAAGTCTGAAACATGTTCATGGATGAATTTTTGCCATGCTTGTTTGAACCTGTTAATGGATGAATTGGCCGTAGTTCAGTGTTCATATTTTGTTAAGCATTATGAATGGATACCTGGCATGTATTTTGTTGCCATGTTTGGGTGCTGTAGAATGCTTAACTTGTTGCATTTAGATGGCTACTTGCTGTATATCGCAGACCAGTGCCATATTTGAATTGGTTGCCATTTCCAAACCGTGTCTCCGATTCCGGTGTTCTTTATATAGATTTCAACCGAAATCACCTCACCTTTCCAGTGTCACACTTGGATTTCCATGTTGAGGCCAGGTTCATTCACTCCTTGTCAAATCTTGCATATGCATCACATATCGCATCCCGCATAGCATACCATGTTTGCATCATGTTGTTTGAGCTTTGCACATCGTTGATTGTGTCCTTTTTGCTTGTTTGTCTTGTTTGGGTAGATCCGGGAGACGAGTTCACTAACAAGGAGCCCGTTGAGTTTGCTTTCGAGGATCCAGTCAACTTTGACAACTTTGCAGGCAAGATGATCATACCCTCGAAATCACTTCTATCTTTGCTTTGCTAGATGCTCGCTCTTTTGCTATGCCTATGCTGCGATGCCTACCACTTGCTTATCATGCCTCCCAAATTGCCATGTCAAACCTCTAACCCACCATGTCCTAGCAAACCGTTGATTGGCTATGTTACCACTTTGCTCAGCCCCTCTTATAGCGTTGCTAGTTGAAGGTGAAGATTGGAGACCGTTCCTTGTTGGGACATTATTTTCTTGTTGGGATGTCATTATATTGCCTTGTTATCTTAATGCATCTATATACTTGGTAAAGGGTGGAAGGCTCGGCCTTTTGCCTAGTATTTTGTTCCACTCTTGCCGCCCTAGTTTCCGTCATATCGGTGTTATGTTCCCGGATTTTGCGTTCCTTACGCGTGATAATGGGAACCCCTTGACAGTTTGCCTTGAATAAAGCTTTTCCAGCAATGCCCAACCTTGGTTTTACCATTTGCCACCTAGCCTCTTATTCCCTTGGGTTTCCGGAGCCCAAGGGTCATCTTATTTAAACCCCCCCGGGACAGTGCTCCTTTGAGTGTTGGTCCACCTCGTCAGCCGCCGGTGGCCACCAGGGGCAACTCTGGGCTGGCCTACCGGAAGTTTGGACAATCTGAGTGTGCCCTGAGAACGAGATATGTGCAGCTCCTATCGGGATTTGTCGGCACATTCGGGCGGTGTTGCTGGATTTGTTTTAACTTGTCGAAGTGTCTTGTAGAACCGGGATACCGAGTCTGATCGGAATGTCTCGGGAGAAGGTATATCCTTCGTTGACCGTGAGAGCTTGTCATGGGCTAAGTTGGGACTCCCCTGCAGGGAGTTGAACTTTCGAAAGCCGTGCCCGCGGTTATGGGCAGATGGGAATTTGTTAATGTCCGGTTGTAGATAACTTGAACCTTAACTTAATTAAAATGAATCAACTGTGTGAGTTACCGTGATGGTCTCTTCTCGGCGGGGTCCGGGAAGTGAACACGGTGTTGGAGTAATGCTTGCCGCATGTTGTTCTCTAGTTATTCGTTCGCGCTTTGCCTTCTCTTCTCGCTCTCTTTTGCGAATAGGTTAGCCACCATATATGCTAGTCGCTTGCTGCAGCTCCACATATTTACCTTGCCTTACCTATAAGCTTAAATAGTCTTGATCGCGAGGGTGTGAGATTGCTGAGTCCCTGTGGCTCACAGATTACTTCCAAACCAGATACAGGGCCAGACGACTCCGTTCCATATGACGCGCTTGAGCTCAAGTGGGAGTTCGACGAGGACTCACGCCGTTACTATGTGTCTTTCCATGATGATCAGTAGTGGTGCCCAGTTGGGGCGATCGGGACCGTGTCGCATGTTGGGTTGATCTTTTATTTTGGCACCGTAGTCGGGCCATGAGTGATTGGATGATGTAATGCTATTTATGTACTTTGTTTGATGTGGCGAGTGTAAGCCAACTATGTACCTTCCCCTTTTATTATCTATTTACATGGGATGTTGTGAAGATTGCCTTACTTGCGACATTGCTTTCATTGCGGTTATGCCTCTAAGTCGTGCTTCGACATGTAGGAGATATAGCCGCATCGAGGGCATTACAAGTTGGTAATCAGAGCCTTCCCCGACCTTAGGAGACCCCACTGCTTGATCGTTTTTAGCAGCCGTTGTTGAGTCTAGAAAAATGTTTTGAGTCATTTAGGAATTATATATCGGAGAGTTTAGGAATTCTTTTTACTCCCCAGTCCCTTCATCGCTCTGGTAAGGCATCCTGACATAGAGTTTTCACTCTTCTCTTCTCAAATTTCACTAAAACATTTTTAGGATCACGCGGGTATCTTGGAATTGTTCCGATGGATTTGTGACGAGAACATTGTTCTTGGTGCCTCCTGTCATTGAGGGGTTGTGGCAGTGTCCCGGGGAGTTGAGCTCTGAGGTGTTGTCGTCACAATTTTATCTTTGCAGTTCTGGAATACCTGAGTTTAGTACGCCAACATCGAAAATCTCTTTTATGCAGTTGTTGGTGAGATAACCTCGACGCCACCCAGTACTGGGGCGGGAGTTCGGGAGTATTGCCATAACTTGTATAACGGATGCTTTTCGAAGGTTGAGGTAGATGGTTTCGGAAGTTTTTCTCGGTTATGTGTTGAAGGATGGATACAACTGGATGTAGGATTTGCTAGATTTGGGTGAGATATTATGCTTCCCCTGTATCCCCAACACCTGATTGCATAACTGGAAAGGTTCGGGAGTTTCATAGGTGGGAATTCTTGTAGCTCTAGTTCTTCTTCCACGGATATTTGGTTTGAGATTGGGATTTCTTACCGAGTATTCGTTCTTGATCCGTACCTTGTTGATTTATTCCTCTACCTAAATTCTATGTGGCTTCTCAATTTATGGATATGTGACCATTTCAAGTGGAATGCATTCGTTCTTATGTTCGGATGTGAAGACTATATGTTGCAATTTCATCCCGCTTGATTCAACTTCAATTTTATCTGTCAATGTGCTAACGGATGTCACCCTCTTCAGGATGGCTCCCGCTAAGAGCAGCAAACAGAATCAGAATCAGGATCCGCCACCACCTCCCCCTCCTCCGGAGGCATGGCAAGCTGTGATGGCCGCTACCAATGCAAACACACAGTTGATCATGCAAATTCTTCAAGAGCACAACCAAGCGAACCAAGGCAACCAAGGCAACAATCAGAATCACTTTGCTACACTCAACCAGTTCCTTGCTAACCAGCCAAAGACCTTTAGAAATTGTGTTGAGGCAACTGATGCTAACGATTGGCTCGTGGACTTATGCAAGCATTTCGAGTGCAGTAACATCAGGCCTGAGGACTTTGTCAAGTTCGCTTCCTTCCAACTCAAAGACCAAGCTGTAGAATGGTTCCAGTAGTACAAGGATTCCAGAGGTGGCCGTGTGATTACCTGGGATGAATTCCGTCAAGACTTCAAAGCTCATCATATTCCTCAGAGCGTGGTTGAAAGCAAGCGTGAGGAATTCCGCAACCTGAAGCAACGCTCTTTATCTGTCTATGACTACAACAAGTTGTTTCAGAAGCTCGCCCTCTTTGCTAAGCAGGATGTCCCTGACGAGAAGAGCATGATATACCAGTTCAGGGGTGGTCTTAGAGAAGAAATCCAGCTAGCTCTTGTTCTCTTTGAGCCCTTGAGGTATGATGAGTTCTACAACATGGCATTGAAGCAAGAGGCTGCTCAACTGAAGTGTGATGCCTCCAAGAAGCGAGTCAGAGATGCTACTCCTTCTTCCTCTACTCAAGTGGCCAAGCAGCAGAAGTATTGGCTTCCTCCTCCTCCGTTCTGTAAGCCGTATCAAGTTTGCTTCCTTCCAACTCAAAGACCAAGCTGCAGAATGGTTCCAGCAGTACAAGGATTCCAGAGGTGGCCGTGTGATTACCTGGGATGAATTCCGTCAAGACTTCAAAGCTCATTATATTCCTCAGAGCGTGGTTGAAAGCAAGCGTGAGGAATTCCGCAACCTGAAGCAAGGCTCTTTGTCTGTCTATGACTACAACAAGTTGTTTCAAAAGCTCGCCCGCTTTGCTAAGCAGGACGTCCCTGACGAGAAGAGCATGATATACCAGTTCAGGGGTGGTCTCAGAGAAGAAATCCAGCTAGCTCTTGTTCTCTTTGAGCCCTTGAGGTACAATGAGTTCTACAACATGGCATTGAAGCAAGAGGATGCTCAACTGAAGTGTGATGCCTCCAAGATGCGAGTCAGAGATGCTACTCCTTCCTCTAGTTAAGTGGCCAAGCAGCAGAAGTATTGGCTTCCTCCTCCTCCATTCCGTCAGCCGTATCAAAAGAGCAAAGGTGGCAGTGGATCTTCCCACCCACCCAACCCTGGCTTTCAGAACAAGACTTCGTCTCAAGCTCCAAGATCGAGTGCTCCGTATCACCGTCCGCTTTCAGAGGTCACGTGCAACAAGTGCCAACAGAAGGGTCACTATGCCAACAAATGCTTCAATCAGAGGCGTCTCCCTCCTCCTCCTCCTGTGAGAACGGAAAGTACAGCTGTGTTCAAGCATAACCCCAAGCACGCCAAGGTCAACTTGCTGAATGCAGCTCAGGCAGAGTACTCGTCAGATGTCATCATGGGTAACCTTCCTGTTAACGATATTCCAGCTAAAGTTCTTTTTGACACTGGTGCATCACATTGTTTCATCTCGAGACCATTTTCATCTAGGCATGGGTTGGCCTTGCAAATTTTGCCTAGACCGGTACCAGTTGTCTCTCCCGGTAGGCGCATGTATGCTAACTCCATTGGTCCAGATGTTACTATCACTTTGGGTGACTACAAATTTCTATCTTCATCTTCGGTTCTTGGTGACTTGGATATTGATCTTATTCTTGGAATGGACTGGCTTTCTAAGCACAAGGCTCAGCTTGATTGTGCAGCCAGGCAGATTCAATTGACTCATTCGTCTGAGGATGTAATTGTCGTTGCCGCTCGGGATAATACCATCCGTCTGTTTTCTCTCAATGAGAAGGGTGAACTCGATGCCATCTCGCAAATTCCAGTCGTTTGCGAATATCAAGACGTATTTCCAAAAGAGCTTCCAGGAATGCCTCCGCACCGGCCAGTTGAATTCGTCATCGATCTTGAGCCTAGCACGGAACCTGTTTGCAAGCGTCCTTACAAGGTCGGACCTGAAGAGTTGAAGGAGCTGAAGAAGCAACTCAATATTCAAGAGCGAATGGGCCTCATCCGACCTAGTTCCTCTCCGTGGGGTTGTGGAGTTCTCTTTGTGAAGAAGAAGGATGGAACGGACCGACTTTGTGTTGACTACCGTCCATTTAACCGGTCTGAAACCGGTGAACGTCAACTTCTGGGAAATGACTTAATCACAGAGGCAGAGGAAATGTGCAAAGTCATTCGAGATAACCTCAAAGCAGCGCAATCGCGCCAGAAGAGCTACTATGATAGTAAGCACCGTGATTTGGCTTTCGAGATCGGAGATCATGTTTACCTCCGCGTCTCTCCAATGAAAGGTACTCATCGCTTCGGTATCAAAGGGAAGCTTGCCCCTAGATACGTGGGACCTTTGAAGATCATCAGCAAGAGAGGCGATCTCTCCTATCAACTCGAGCTTCCTTCAAACTTTCAAATGTGCATGACGTGTTCCATGTCTCTCAGCTCCACAAGTGCTTCAAGACTCCTGACTGCACCGTCAACTTCAAAGACATTGAGCTCCAAGAAGATCTCTCTTATCGTGAGCACCCCGTTGCTATTCTTGAAGAGACTGAACACAAGACTCGCAATAAGTCAATCAAATTCCTCAAAGTCAAGTGGTCACACCATTCCGACCGTGAAGCCACCTGGGAACGCGAGGATCACCTCCGTTCTGAGTACCCGGCGTTCTTCCAGTCCTAGATCTCGGGACGAGATCCTTTCATAGTGGTGGAGTGTTGTAACACCCCGGATATGATTTACCTAATATGTAATCCAACTCTTGCCATTTCCCGCGTTAAGTTATGTTATTTTCTCGGGTTCGGGTTTTTGTCTCCGTGTGTTGTTGTTGTTGTTGTCATGCATCTCATATCATGTCATCATGTGCATTGCATTTGCATACGTGTTCGTCTCATGCATCCGAGCATTTTCCCCGTTGTCCGTTTTGCATTCCGGCGCTCCGTTCTCCTCCGGTGGTCATTTCTACCTTCTTTTTGTGTGTGGGGGTTAAACATTTCCGGATTGGACCGAGACTTGCCAAGCGGCCTTGGTTTACTACGGGTAGACCACCTGTCAAGTTTCGTACCATTTGGATTTCGTTTGATGCTCCAACGGTTAACCGAGGGACCGAGAAGGCCTCGTGTGTGTTGCAGCCCAACACCCCTCCATTTTGGCCAAAAACTCACCAAAACCCTCTCCATCATCTAGAGCGTTCGATCACAATCGCCTGGCCGAAAACCGCACCTCATTTGGACTCTCCTAGCTCCTCCTATGCCTATAAATAGCCTCTCCTCCGAAATCCCGGATCTCCTCTTCCAAAACCTAGTCTTCTTCCACCCCGCGCCGCCGGACACGTCCGGTCCGGCCAGACACGTCCACCGCCACCGCGCCAGCCAATCTTCTCTCGCCATGTGTCCCGGGTGGGCGCCCACATCGCCGCCGACCGCGCCGGCCCGCCCGATCCCGCGGGAGGCCCCCGCGGCCCATCCAGGCGCCGCCCGCACCTCCTCTCCCCGAGCCGCAGCGCCCGGCCCCGCCACCTTCCTTCTCCAGCTCCGGCGGCCG